>NC_069805.1:12989252-13102265 GCF_027406575.1 Nycticebus coucang | reverse complement strand
GATGGAGTATACTTAGTTTCTCTCACTTTTACAAACCTTGCAGGAAAGAAATGTTAGTTAAGCTAACCCCCCATCTTTGTCCAAATGACAGACTACAGTCAATAGTCTTTTGTTCTTCGATTTTAATAGTAGTTGTTAGGAGTTACCCAATGATTTGCTTTCAGTGGAAATACTCACATGGGGATGTCAAATAGAATTGGGAACTAGGTGATGGACTTTGTGCCAGACCAATTTTATTTAACACCTCCATATGAGTATTTGAAACACAAAAGACTACTGACTGCAATCTGCATTCTGTAAATTGAACAGGGATCTATGATGTCAGTAAACATATTGGCCTGTAGGACAGCTCTTAATATCACCCTGTGTCCATTTTGACCTATAAATTTCCCTTTTAAAGAAAAGAAGATATTCAGATAATTTAACTCAAAAAGGAAAAAAAATTCTGAGCTTTGATTTACATTTAAAAACCATTGAAAGAATGTCAAACGGCAATCTTTACATGAGATTTGAAAAGGAGGCAGAATTGAATGGATAGAACAGCCAACATCGTAAGGCCATGGAACGTCCTACCCAAAAGATTCATAAGTGTGAGCAGATCACAGTTCAAAGTAGAAAAATTTCAACATGGAACATGTACTGACTTAGGAAAAAATTGATGTACTTACATCATTACAGGCCTCTATTGCATCTTCAGTATTTTTAAAAATTATTATGGGCACATAATAGTTGATATCATAATAGGGTATATGTGACTTTTTTATGTAGGCATAAAATGTGAATTAATAAAATCTGGGTAACTGGGGTATCTATCACTTCAGACATTTATCATTTCTTTGTATTAGGAACATTTCAATTGCATTCTTTTAGTCATTTTCAAGTATACCCTAACTTGTTGTTGATTATAATCACTTTACTGTGCTATGAAGTATTCTCCTTCTGTCTAAAAATCTAATTATATTTTTATACCCATTAACAATCCCCATTTTATCTCTTGTCCTTACTATCCTTCTCAGCCTCTGGTAACCAACTTTCTACTGTCCATCTTCACAAGCCTAGAATGTCTTTCCACTCTTTGTGACTTCTTCAGTTTCTTTCATCAATGTTTTATAGTTTTAATTTCAGAGATCTTTCATTTCTTTGGTTAATTTTATTTCTGGGCATTTTATTATATTTGTAGCTATTAAATGGGATTATACTCTTGGTTGCTTTTTCAGATTGTTTGCTGCCAGCATATAGAAAAACTACTTATTTTTGGATACAAGGTCTGACAGTTAAGTTTGAGAATGTATCCTAGAAAAAGTGCATTACAGTCAATTTAAAAGTACTCCCTTTGGGAAGCTATGCACCAATGCCAGTGCTTAATCCACCTTTCACAGCAATTTTAGAACTCTTTTTCTGGAAGAGCCATCAAGAGCTGTGATTGCATTACCCTTGATGTCTGGAATGTCATCAAAACTCTTCTTTTCAATATTTAATTTCTCTTTGGATAAAGAAAAAAGTCACTGGAGGCCATATCAGCTGGGTTGGGTGGGTGTTCCAATACAGTTACTGGTTTACAGACTAAAACTTCCCTCAGTGCACATGAGCTTATGTATTGTAGTGATGCAAAAGCCACACCTTTCTCATATCAAGATTTTTGGTTAAGATTTTCCTTTTCTTCTATAGATGTTTACTAGATCTGCTATGCTTCTCATAGCCACCCCATGATTTTGACACAGAATTCAACAAATTTTTGCAGTGTTTTAAGCAGTTCTGCCTGATGCTGTCTTGATTTCTCTTCATCAGTGGCAGTGCCTCACCCCTCAGAAAAACATTTAATTCATTTGTACACTGTTATTTTCTTCATGGCTTTGCCCCTATGAACTTGAACAAACATGTCCCTGATTTCACTTCCCCTCTTGCCAAGTTTAACAAAAAATTTAATATTCATTCATTGCTCTAATTCATATTCTGACATTATCATAATGGCACAAAAAAATAAAAACACTCAACAACATAACAAACTCGATTCAGCAAGACACAGCTACACATCAACATGAACACTGAAATACCACAGTTATGAAAATGTAGTGAGTTGTTTGTACAGTGTTGCCAGTGTAAGTGCACAATGGCAAGTTTACAAACTTAATCATCAGATGCCCGATATAAATTGATTTTATATCCTGCAACTTTAATGAATTTGCCTGTCATTTCTAATAGATTTTGGTGAAGTCTATTTAGTTTTTTGGTGGAGTTTTTAGTTTTCACTAGATATAAGATCATATTCTTATGAAAAGACTTTTTCCTTTCCAATCTGGATGCACTTTGTTTCTTTGTCTTCCTGATTGCTCTAGCTAGAAATTCCAGTACAGTGTTGAATAGAAGTGGTGAAGTGGACACCCTTGTCTTAGAAGAAAGGCTTTCAGATTTTGACATTCAGTATTACTTGCTGTGGACTTATCATATGTGTGGCTTTTATAGTATTAAAGTAAGTTCTTTCCATATCCGGTTTTTGAGAGGTTTTATAAGAAAAGGATGTTGAAGTCCTGTATTTTCACTCTACATGTGTTTTCATAGGTTTAGTGTGTTTCTTCAAAACAACATATGGTTAGCTTTTTTTTTTTTTTTTTTGCAGTTTTGGACAGGGCTGGGTTGTGGTTTGAACTCACCACCTCTGGCATATGGTGCTAGCGCCCTACTCCTTTGAGCTCCTTTTTGTTGTTGTTGTTGTCATTCAGCTATTCTATGTCTTTTGATTGAAAGATAAATCAAATAAAAATTCTACCATTTAACTCTACCCCTTCCAATTTTTAACATTTTTTGTTTACAAAATATAGAAAAGATACATAATTGTATCTTTTTATACAATTTATCTTTCAAAAAGTTGCTGTAGTTATTTTTGATGAGTCTGTCTTTTAGTCTTTCTACCCCAGAAATAAGTGGTATACACACTGCAGTTACAGCAATAGGGTATTCTTTATTTGTGTACTTACTGTTACTATTCGCTTTTATGCCATCAGATGATTTCTTACTGTTCATTAATAACCTTTACTTTATGACAGAAGAACTCTTTTTAGTATTTCTCGTAGTATAGGCCTGGTGTTCATAAAGTCCCTTAGTTTTTCTTTGTCTGGGAAAGTCCTTATTTCTCCTTCATTTTTGAATGATATTTTTATAGGATATTATGTTCTAAGGTTAAGTATTTATTTTTTTCCATTCATATTTTGAATGCATCATGCCACTCTCTCTTAGTCTGTAAGGTTTCCACTTTCAGTGTTGTACTTTGACTTCAACTGAGAAGTCTGCTGACAGATGTACTGGAGCTTCTTTTTGTTATTTCTCTTTTCTTGCTTCTGTTAGTACATTTGCTTTATCTATCACCATTGATATCTTGATTATTAACTTCCTTGAGGTAGTCTTATTTTGGATTGAATCTGCTTGGTGTTCTATATCATCTTCTACCTGAATATTGATATCGGTTTGGAAAGTTCTGTTATTAATTTTTTTGAATAAACTTTCTACCTCAGTCTCTATCTTTTTTTTAAGGCCTACACTTCTTAGATTTGCCCTTTTAAGGCTATTTTCTAGCTCATGTGGACATGTTTCAATCTTTTTTGTTCTTTTTTCTTTTCTCTTTTCTTACTGTGTATTTTCAAATAGTCTGTCTTCAAGTTTACTTCTTTCTTCTGCTGGTGAACTCTACTGTTGAAAGACTCTGATGTATTTCTCGGTTTATCAATTGAATGTTTGAGGTTCAGAATTTCTGTTTGATTTCTTTTATTATTATTTCAATTGTTTGTTAAACTTCTCTGATTGACTTCTAAATTCATTTTTTCTGTTGTCTTGAAGTTCACTGAGCTTTTCAGAACATCTGTTTTGAATTCTTTGTCTGAAAGATCATATATCTCTATCACTCCAGGATTGGTCCCTGGTACCTTACTTACTTTGTTTGGTGTGGTCATGTTTTCCTTGATATTTTTATTGCTTGTAAATATTCATCAATATCTGGGCATTGACAGTTAGATATTTATCTTTTTCTTCACACTTGGGCTTGTCTGAACCTGTGTGTCTTAAGAACGCTTTCCAAATATTCAAAGAGAATTGAGTTGTGATCTAAATCTTTGGTCACCACAGTCATATCACTACTGGGGGTGCCCCAAGCCAAGTAATAACTCTTGTAGTCTCCTGGGTTAGTATCTTGGCAGAGTTGAGTAAGATACGGGAGAATTCCCTGGATTACCATTCAAAGTCTTTCACTCTTTTCCCTTACTCTCTGTGCTGGGCTTCTAGGATTGGCAGAGAAGTGATACAGGCACTCCATTGTGGCCACCAGCGTAAGGTCACTTTTCAAGTCAGCCAAGTCTCACCATTAGCCCATGTTGATTATTGCCTGGCTACTTCTAATGTGCATTTAAAGCCCAAGGGTTATTTTGTCACTAGTTCGTGAATTCTGGCAGGACCTAAACTTTTCCTTCAGGGCAGCATGTTTCCTTCTGTCCCAAAATGGGTCTAGACATGCCTTCCAGGGACTAATGCCTAGACTCAGGGGCTTTAGGAGTTTCTACTTGGTACTTTATTTTACTGTGGCTGAGCTGCTACTCAGGTTGCAGAACAAAGTCATCTGAACTTTTTCCTTTCCTTTATTCAGTTGGAAGAAGATTACCTAAGTCACACTGCCTGTAGTTGGGGGAGCGATACAGTCACTGGTTTTTCTATAGTCTGCTATAGTCTCACTGGTTCATGTGCATCCCAAATCCAATGACTCTTACCCAGGATAGCTGCTGAAATTACCCAAGCACAGCAGACTTGTGGCCCTGACAGCCTTACAAATTTAGTCCAGGCCCTAGGCTACATTTTGTCAATTGGTTATGGAGCTGGCAGAGACTCTAAGTTTTAGGACAGAGGATTTCTTTCTGACTGGAATAATCTAACTGGGCACTCATAGTTCTACCCTATGCTATGTTCCGCTCTGGTAAGGCAATCCTGAATATCAATGCAAACCCCCACAATCAATTCACTCTCCCTCCCTCTGGCACACAGATTGTCTCTCTCCTTTCAACATGCTGTCATGGCCCTGATGGCAGACAGGAAAGGAGTGGCATAGGCAATGCAAGATTGTCTTTTCTGCCCTCCTCAGTGTCTCTTTCTTTGACATAATGATAAAACCAGGTAGTATGATTGCTCACCAATTTTTGGTTCTTCTGAAGGTATTTGCTTGTGTGGATAGTTGTCAAATTTGGTATTCATGAAGAAGGACAATTGCTGGAGGTTTCTATTCAGCCATCTTGCTCCATTCTTCCCATCTTGCATCTTTAATATTACTGAAATTATCTGATAGGCAAAAATAAAAATCATAAAATTATATAATTTGGCTAATATTTCCATTTAGTATGTGGCCATTTCATATTAGGGATAGAGTCAGTTCTCTTCATTTAATTTGGTCACTCTTGACTTCTGAATCAAAAATGATTACATGTTCATATTATGATCTTTCTCTTAATAATTACCTATGTTGCAAGTCTCAAATGTGTGCTGTCAAGAGTCTTAATTCTGCTGCGAAATTGCTATTCCATCAACT
Organism: Nycticebus coucang; assembly: GCF_027406575.1. Classification (NCBI taxonomy): domain Eukaryota; kingdom Metazoa; phylum Chordata; class Mammalia; order Primates; family Lorisidae; genus Nycticebus; species Nycticebus coucang. Next base: position 13,096,705 of record NC_069805.1, on the reverse strand, counting down.
GATCCAAACATGTTCTTCCAACAAAATGAATAAAAGGTTTAATGATTGCTATCAGAAACTCTTCCCAAGACCACAATACATCAAACAGTGATATAGATCTGAATTGACTGTGTCTCTAGATGATAATGGTCTGTCCTGTAGCTTAGGTTGGGAAAAGGCCAAAAATAATCCTGGAAACACAATTTCCAGTTATTATTTTAAACAATACTGGATTCAGGCATACTTTCTATCCTTATGTTAAACAATCATGAAGCAAAGTAAAAATAACTACCTTTGTTTGCTCTTGGAATTATTAATACTGACTTTCAAGAAAGCAAAACTATAAACTAAATTAGTTTATTTATCAAGACTAACAATTTGTTTATCAAGACTCTCTTCAAGCCCCTTGTCTTGCTGTGCCATCTGTCCAAAATGAGTATACCATAAAATATGTCCAATCTCAATACATTACCCATATTGGGAGACTCACTTAAAATCCCTCAATATAAGTGGTTATAAAAACCTATAAATACTCTTCCATAATGTCCTCATTTTGAGAAGCTATAAGAGTTTATCAAGCTGGTGTTTTCTTCCACCACTGTAAGTCTAATAATTTTAGTACTGGTTGATCTTTAAGCTGTACTTGTGATTTATTTGGGGAATGGAGAATTAATACCACTCAACATTTCACCAGTCATTTCTTATGCTAAGTTGAAAATGGGCTTTTGTACTCAGAATATCTTACCTGACTGATTTTCTACAAATTAAACAATTATTTCTTTTGGCTTCTCAGAAGTTTGTAGAAGACTTTTAACCCTCCTTAAGTGTTCTTTACTCCTGTAGCTCATTCTCAAGATATGGCTGTTGCCTTTCTTTCTTCAGTAGATCCTTGGTCTTGGAGATTTGAAGATAGTACCCACAGACCACAGAGATTGCTGAAAAGATAGGATTTATTAGATAGAAAGTGACGGAGTTACAGGCACCAGAGCCTCTGGTGAGGGAGATGGGAGACTCCAGTGAGAAATCTAGCATGGGTCCAGGGGATTTATACTGTTTGGGGAATTACAGTTGGCCATGACTTTACAAACTTCAATGTTGATTAATGACTAAATTGAGGGTATTAACAAATGAGTGCAGTGCCTTCAACTCTGGGAAAAAGCTGCAGGAGGCACACTCCAGAAGAGGCCTAACTTACATAAAATGTTGGAAAAACTGCTTTTCTCCTATTTTACTTGTATTCAGAAAGTACTTTTTGGAGAGAAAAAGTCTGTTTGCTTAGGCCTGGAAAACAGAGGTCCTTATTCTGCCCTAAATGGTTTAATGGCTATAATGGAATACAGGTAAATTTGGGCGGTGGAATGAGAACATTATTCACTGTTGTACTCTTTTGCAGAATCTTTTAATTCTTGTTAAAATTGCCCTCATAAACAAACATATAAGAGTATTAACAAAGAGAAAACTACCCACCGTTTTCATGGTTGCACATATAGTAGACTTTGCTTTCTGAGATCCAAATGCTTTATGTTTCCCAATCAATTTAATAGTCTTGAATTCCCAATCAAAATACCTTACTTTGACTTCCTCATCAATGATTCAGCTCTATTTTTGTCAAAAAATGTGTCCCTTGGTCCTAAATTTTTTTTTTTAAGTTTTGTTTTCCTTTTCTCTATGTCGCCTTTCCAAGGCATAATAGGAGAGAGCAGGAAGTGTCTGGAATATTTCTGGTTTCTTTCTTATAAGTTTATATATTTATAACCTATGTTGAAACTCAAGTTGTTCACACTTATGCAATCAAGTCAAAATTTATCTCTAGAGAGTTTACAATCAGGAGACTTGCATGACAATACCCTCATTTCGTCTTTGTAGGACTGTTTCATAGCCTTAAGGACTGGGTCTGTGAAGCTGCTGGGCTAATTAGCGCCAATTAACTATATAATGTTATCAGCTGAACAAAGTTGTATCTCTTCCAAGACTAACTATGAACTGAACACATACATACAATTCTTATATAGATTTCCTTTTTTTCCCCTATATCTGTGCTATTGGTATACTTATTACATATATTTATCCAAAGTCAATCAATATTTTGTTTCATATAATTATGAAGCAAAATTATACTTTATATAATGTAAAATTATACTTTCTTCATATAATTCTGTCTATGAAAAAACTGAGAAAAGAAGCAAATATATATTTATAGAATTTATTAAATTAGTTTTCTTATTTACTTTTTTTTTTCACTTATTCCTATGCATTCACATAACCATCTGGCATTTCTTGTTTACTCCAATACATCTTTGCTCTCATTCACCTTCTTTATGCTGGTATTTGCAAACATATTGAATTTGGGGGTTATAAGGCTAACAATAATTTATATACATATGTTTTTATCTAATTGCATTTAAATTGTTTAAGAGAATAGAGGGAAAAATTATGCATGCTGTCTTTTATAATGATGTAATTACTTTTACAAATGTTCTTTGTTTTTTTTTTTCTTGCGAGTTCATGTTATTTTCTTGGTCACAGGCAGTTTCTCTTGCCATTTTTTCTTCATTTCAATGGGTCACATTTTCATGTTTCTTAGCATAGTTCATAATTTTTTATTGAAAACTTGGAGGCGTAGATAATACGCTGTAGAAACTGGATTTTGTTTCCTCTCTTTCCTTTCTGGAGCTTGTTTTTATTCTTGTTTGCTCGATATTTGTTCAAAGACTTGGACTGATATTTTTGGTGATGTCTATTTCTCCCACTATCTGAAACCTCTGAAGTTGCTCTTCAGAAGACACAGCTCGGGGCATGCACAGTTACCCTGACTTGACTGTGATTTTAGACCAACTTTGGCTGCCTCTTTCCTTGATCTCTCTCTCTCTCTCTCTCTCTTTTTTTTTTTTTTTTGTAGAGACAGAGTCTCACTTTATGGCTTTGGGTAGAGTGCCATGGCATCACACAGCTCACAGCAACCTCCAACTCCTGGGCTTAAGTGATTCTCTTGCCTCAGTCTCCTGAGTAGCTGGAACTACAGGAGCCCGCACAACACCAGTCTATTTTTTTGGTTGCAATTCAGCCGGAGCCGGGTTGGAAACGGCCACCCTTGGTATATGAGGCCAGCGCCTTACCAACTGAGCCACAGGCGCCGCCCATCCTTGATCTCTCTTAAGCTGTCTGCCTCCATTGGCTTCACACCAAGCTATTAGGCTTTGCTAACTGCTGATTGTTCCATTGTTCGCTGACTGGTCTCATGGATTTTGGCATTACCCTTGTACATAAATTGTTCCACAGTCTAATTTAATTGAATTTGGGCCCCTTTACAGCAATAAATTTGGACGACAGTTTTTGAGGTTTGTTCTGGCCTCAGGGGGGCTCTTCTTAACTCTTTTGCTGGTTTTCTCTAGTAAATTAACTGCTGTGGTTTCGGTATTACTCTCACACTCAACCCCTCTCACCTGCTTATCGCCAAAATCTCCATTGCTTTCTAGAGCACTTTCAGAGTTGAACTTTACCACTCTCTATTTCAAATAAACATAGTTCTTTTGCGGAGAGCTTTGGAGCTCTCTGTTCTTAGAGATTGGCTCTCTAAGGGGCAGGTAGGGGGTATGTGAGCAGATTGTTCTTGATACTGGGCAGGGATAGTAGCCTCTGGTCTTCTCAGTTTGCCTGTCCTGGCATGGAGCCTCCATCCAGTAGTGGCGGGCACATCCTCCTCCCTATGTGTTGGGACTGGGTGGATGAAGGACACCACCAACCTCTCAGCCACGCTCACCACAGATTTAGCCTCCAAAACTCAAGAGTTAAGAGTATGAGAAATGCCGGAAACCTGTCCTTCCCTGGCAGACACGATATCCCTTGAGTGGGTGTTTAGGAAAGGAGTCCTGTTTCTTGGCTATACCCACCTGGAATGTGGTGATCAAGTTACGCTGGAAGCAAGAACCAAGTACCAGAGTCTTCCTATTCTTAACCTGGTGGTGTTGCTGGAATTTTCTCTCTATGCTGAGTCCATGCTCTCGGGGATTCTAAGAATGAACCCACAGACCACACAGATAAGCGAGAGCATACTTTATTGACAGAGACAAGAATAGAGAAAGAGAGAAGAGCAACAGAACCTCCAGCAACAGCAGCGAACGGAACACAAGCAGGAAGCCCCAGTGTCCCTTTTGTCTAGAGGTTTATACACTGCCTTCTAGCAGAGAGGTCTTAGAAATGTATATCACACTTGGCCATGATACCGCAGACAGAAACACTGCCAACCTTCATTAGCAAATGAATATATTAGCCAATGAGTGGGGTCCTAAAGTCTCTGTCTCAGGTGAAGCAGCAGGGTGTATGTTTTTCACTACAGGAGAGGCAGCCAGATGAGAAACCAATCAGGCTGCTTTTCCCTGATCTTGCTGATATCCAGAGAATTCAGCCTGGAAAGGCCTGTTTATTCAGGCCTAGGAAATAGAGGTTCCCGTCCAGCTCTAAGTGGGGGAACTCTGTATTAGTATTAGTAGGCTTTCTTAAATAAATGTCTCTTCATTTGCTGCATTCCATTACCACAAGTTCCAGAAATTTGAAATTGTTAATTTTTGGAGTTTCAGACCAGCCTGAGCCAAACGAGAGGTCATCTCTAAAAATAGCCAGGCATTGTGGCGGGCACCTGTAGTCCCAGCTACTCCAGAGGCTGAGGCAAGAGAATTGCTTGAGCCTCAAGAGTCTGAGGTTGCTGTGAACTATGACATTACAGGCACTCTATCCAGGTTGACAAAGTGATACTCTGTCTCAAAATAAATAAGTAAATAAAATAAAAATAAATAAAATAAAATAGTTTAATATAGTAAATTGCACACAAACTTTATGTTTACCCTGTGTGTATATGTGTGAAGAAAAAAAAAAGAAATTGTTGGCTTTTTTCGAAAATAACTTTTGTTACTCGGATTTTGTTGGGAAGCAGGTCCACAAAGCCCCTCCTTGCTGCCACTCCTGATATTTGCTCATCATAATAAGTTGTTTCATTTGTTTTCATTTGGATACCTGAACTCACACATAGTAGTCATTAAAATTGGGGAAAGTACATGTTTCACTAATGTTGAGTTTTGGTGACATTTTACAATTGGAAATATTTAATGAGTAGGCAAAGTGATATAAGTGATATCTCAGACTTTTTTTCCCATACCACATGGGAATGTGCCACTATGCAAAAGAAAATGGTTAGAGAACAATTTTTTTTATATATTATTTTTTTATTATTAAATCATAACTGTATACATTGATATGATCATGGGGCATCATACACTCGCTTCATAAACCATTTGACACATTTTTATCACAGTGGTTAACATAGCCTTTCAGAAGAGTCTATATGTTTATACTATCATAAAGATGTTTGAAATACAATTTTTTTCTTTTTTTTTATTAAATAATAACTGTATACATTGATATGATCATGGGGCATCATACACTCACTTCATAAACCATTTGACACAATACAATTTTAAAATAAAAAGCAGATATCTGTTGGCAGACAGTTCAGAGTGAATATTACAAAGAGCTAGGTGCCACCATTAGCTTGACCTCTTCTCAGTACTCAAAGACTATTCTAATGAGATTGATGGTGAAGAAGACCAGAGAGAGGAAAGAGGGAAGTGTGTGTAGTCTCGTTGTGTGACACACCTTTTGGGAGCAAGGCACAATCATAAGAGGGACTTTACCTAACAAATGCAATCAGTGTAACCTGGTTTCTTGTACCCTAAGTGAATCCTCAACAATAATAAATTGTGGTATATGTACACCATGGAGTATTATGCAGCTTTAAAGAAAGATGGAGACTTTACCTCTTTCATGTTTACATGGGTAGAGCTGGAACATATTCTTCTTAGCAAAGTGTCTCAAGAATGGAAGAATAAGTATCCAATGTACTCAGCCCTACTATGAAACCAATTTATAACTTTTATATGAAAGCTATAACCCAACTATAGCCCAAGAATACAGGTGAAGGGGAGAGAGAGGATGGAGGAAGGATGGGTAGAGGGAGGGTAATTGGTAGGACCACACCTATGGTGCATCTTACAAGGGTACATTTGAGATTTACTAAATGTAGAATATAAATGTCTTAACATAATAACTAAGAAAATGCCATGATGGCTATGTTAACCAGTTGGATAAAAATATTTCAAATTGTGTATAAAACCAATACATTTTATCCCATGATTGCATTAATGTACACAGCTATGATTTAAAAAAAATACAAAAAAATTGTTAGTTCAGTTTGCAACTCAAGTACATACTTTTCTTGAGACAATCATTATGCTGATGCATATTCCCATTGCATTGTACATAATATTAAAAAGACTCACTGAAGGATGAAAATTTAATAAGATTAAATGTTTTTATTGCTTCATCAATGATATTCTTTTTTATGTTTATTTTATTATTATTTTTGGAGACAAGGCCTTGCTTTCTGCCTAGCCTGGAGTGCAGTATTGCAGTCATGTAAACTCACTGTAAACTTGAAATCTTGGGCTCAAGTTCTGTAAAAATATGCCTGGCTAATTATTCTAATTTTTATAGACATGGGGTTTCACTGCTTTGCTCAGGCTGGTCTTGAATTCCTGTTCTTAAGTGATTTTCCTGCCTAGGCCTCCCAAAGTGCTGGGATTAATGGCATGAGCCATCACCTGGCTTTTAAATTGATGGAGAAATCAAATAATTTATGGAGATACAAACATTGAAGAAATTTGCCACCACAAGACCAGCTCTACAGGAAATACTTTAACCTGTTCTCCACACTGACCATCACAATGGATCAGGAGCAAAGTAAGAACTCAGAAATTAAAGGACAGAACCTAACCTCCACACTGATGCAAAAGATAAAACTAAGCAATGGAGTCTCACAAAATAGGATGCATAGAACACTACCACATTTATCAATTATCTCAATAAATGTTAATGGCTTGAATTCACCACTGAAGAGACAGAGTTTGACTGGCTGGATTAAAAAACACAAGCCATCCATTTGCTGTCTGCAAGAAACACACTGGCATTTAAAGACAAATTAAAGCTCCGAGTCAAGGGTTGGGAGACAAATTTTAAGTCAAATAGAATTCAGAAGAAAAGACGAGTTGTGATCTTGTTTTCAGATACATGTGGATTTAAAGCAACTAAAGTCAAAAAAGACAAAGATGGTCACTTTATATTTTTCAAGAGAAATATACAACAAAAAGATGTTTCGATTCTAAATATTTATGACCCAATTTAAATGCTCCCAGATTCTTGAAACAGACCTTACTCAGTCTGAGCAATATGATATCTGATAATACCATAATAACAGGGGTCTTTTAACACTCCTCTTACAGAGCTGGAGGGATCATCTAAACAGAAATTAATCAAAGATATAAGAGATTTAAATGTGTCCCTAACACAACTGTACCTGATAGACACATATAGAACACTCCATCCCAAAGATAAAGAATATACATTCTTCTCATCACCCCATGGAACATTCTCAAAAATTGATCATATTCTGGGACACAAAACAAATATCAACAGAATCAAAACAATTGAAATTTTACCTTGTATCTTCTCACACCATAAGTCACTAAGGGTGGAACTCAACTCTAACAAAAACGTTCGAGCCCACACAAAGACATGGAAATGAAACAATCATCTGTTGAGTAACAGATGGGTGCAGGAAGAAATAAAACCAGAAATTATTAACTTACTTGAGCATAACAACAATGAAGACACAAGCTACAAAAACCTGTGAGAAACTGCAAAAGCAGTTTTGAGAGGAAAATTGATCACTTTAGATGCCTATATTCGAAAAACAGAAAAGAGTGCATCAACAAACTCACAAGCTATCTTATGGAGTTGGAAAAAGAAGAACAATCTAAGCCTAATGTCAGTCAAAGAAAAGAAATCTCCAAAATCAAATCAGAGATCAATGAAATTGAAAACAAAAGAACCATTCAGAAAATTAATGAAACAAGGAGTTGGTTTTTTGAAAAAATAAATAAAATAGATAAACCATTGGCCAGACTTATGAGGAATAGAGAAGTAAAATCTCTAGCAACCTCAATCAGAAATGATATAGGGGAAATGACAACTGATCCCACAGAGATACAAGAGATCATCTCTGAATACTACCCAAAGCTCCTTGCCCAGAAATTTGAAAATGTGAAAGAAATGGATCAATATTTGGAATCACACCCTCTCCCTAGACTTACCCATGACGAAATAGAGCTCCTGAACAGACCATTTACAAGCACTAAGATTAAGGAAACAATAAAAAATCTTCCAATGAAAAAATGCCCTGGTCCTGATGGCTTCACACCAGAATTCCATCAAACCTTTAAGTAAGAGCTTATTCCTGCACTGCAAAAATTATTTCAAAAAATTGAGGAAAAAGAAATTTTCCCCAACACATTTTATGAAGCAAACATCACCCTGATACCAAAACCAGGAAAAGACCCAAACAAAAAGGAGAATTTCAGACCAATTTCACTCATGAATATTGATGGAAATTCTCAACAAAATCCTAGCCAATAGATTACAGCTTAAAATGACTTAGCAAAGTAACTAAGAAAATGACAGGATGGCTATGTCAACCAATGTGATGAAAATGTGTCAAATGGTCCATGAACCAAGTGTATGGTGTCCCATGATCATATCGATAAACACAGCTATGATTTAATAAAAAAAAAAAGAAAAAAAATTAAAAAAAGTCATACATCATGATCAAGTAGGTTTTATCCCAGGACTTGCAACATATGCAAGTCCATAAACATTATCTACTATATTAACAAAGGCAAAAATAAATATCATATGATCCTCTCAATTGATGCAGAAAAATCATTTGATAAAATCCAGCATCCTTTTCTAATTAGAACACTGAAGAGTACAGGCATAGGTGGCACATTTGTAAAACTGATTGAAACTATCTATGACAAACCCATAGTTAATATTTAACTGAATGGAGTAAAACTGAAAACTTTTCCTCTTAAAACTGTAACAAGACAAGGATGTCCTCTGTCACCTCTACTATTCAAGATAGTGCTGGAATTTCTAGCCAATTCAATTAGGCAAGACAAGGAAATCAAGGGAATCCAAAATGGAGCAGAGGAGGACAAAATCTCCCTGTTTGTTGATGACATGATCTTATTCTTAGAAAATCCCAAAGCCTAAACCACAAGACTCTTAGAAGTCATCAAAAAATACAGTAATGTTTCAGGATATAAAATCAATGTCCACAAGTTAGTAGCCTTTGTATACGACAATAACAGTCAAGATGAAAAGCTAATTAAGGACACAACTCCCTTCACCATAGTTTCAAAGAAAATGAAATACCTAGGAATATACTAACAAAGGAGGTAAAAGACCTCTATAAATAAAATTATGAAATCCTCAGAAAGGAAATAGCAGAGGATTTTACAAATGGAAGAACACACCATGCAGATTCCTGGGAAGAATCGACATTGTTAAAATGTCTATACTTCCCAAAGCAATCTACTTATTGATGACATTCCTATTAAAATACCAACATCGTACTTTCAAGATTTGTAAAAAATGATTCTGTGTTTTGTATGGAACCAGAAAAAAACCCTGTATAGCTAAGGTAGTTCTTAGTAATAAAAATTAATCTGGGGGCATCAGCATACCAGATTTTAGTCTGTACTACAAAGCCATAGTGGTCAAGACAGCATGGTACTGGCACAAAAATAGAGACATAGATACTTGGAATCTAATAGAAAACCAAGAAAGGAAATTAACATCTTACAACCACCTAATCTTCAATAAACCAAACAAGAACATACTTTGGGGGAAAGACTCCCTATTCAATAAATGGTGTTGGGAGAACAGGATGTCCACATGTAAAAGACTAAAACTGGACCCACACCTTTCCCCACTCACAAAAATTGATTCTAGATGGATGAATGACTTAAATTTAAGGCATGAAACTATAAAAATCCTCAAAGAAAGCATAGGAAAACACTGGCAGATATTGGCCTGGGGAAAGACTTCATGAAGAAGACTGCTGTGGCAATTGCAACAACAAAAAAAATAAACAAATGGGACTTCATTAAACTGAAAAGCTTCTGTACAGCCAAGGAGATGACAACCAAAGCAAAGAGACAACCTACACAATGGGAAAGAATATTTGCATATTTTGAATCAGACAAAGCTTGATAACTAGAATCTATAGAGAACTCAAATTAATCCACATTAAAGAAAGCCAACAATCACATATATCAATGGGCAAGTGACATGAATGGAACATTCTCTTAAGAAGATAGATGAATGGCTAACAAACCTATAAAAAATGTTCATCGTCCCTATCTATTAGAGAAATTCAAATCAAAACCACCCTGAGGTACAATCTAACTCCAGTGAGAATGGCCCACATCACAAAATCTCAAAACTGCAGATACTGGTGTGGATGTGGAGAGAAGGAACACTTTTACACTGCTGGTGGGACTGCAAACTAGTACAACCTTTCTGGAAGGAAGTATGGAGCACTCAAGCTAGACCTCCCATTTGATCCTGCAATCCCATTACTGGGCATCTACTCAGAAGGAAAAAAATCCTTTTATCATAAGGACACCTGTACTATACTGTTTATTACAGCTCAATTTACAATCGCCAAAATGTGGAAACAGCCTTAATGCCCACCTACCCGGGAAAGTATTAACAAGCTGTGGTATATGTATACCATGGAATACTATTCAGCAATTAAAAACAATGGAGACTTTACATCCTTTATATTAACCTGGATGGAAGTGGAAGACATTATTCTTAGTAAAGCATCACAAGAATGGAGAAGTATGAATCCTATGTACTCAATTTTGATATGAGGACAATTAATGACAATTAAGGTCATGGGGGTGGAAGGAAAAGCAGAGAGAGGGAAGGAGGGAGACTGGTGGGGCATTGGTGTGTGCCACACCTTCTGGGGGCAAGACATGATTGAAAGAAGGACTTTACCTAACAAATGCAATCAGTGTAACCCAGCTTATTGTACCCTCAATGAATTTCCAACAATTAAAAAAAAGGAACATACAGTTCATATGCAATTTAAAACAGTAATCTATTTTAAATTGCCCACCCTTTGTATCCACCCTGTATTTCAAATTAGATAATAAAAATTTTATTCTTTAAAAAAAAAAACAAAAAAAAAACAACAACAACAAAAAAAACTTTATTTGGCAAATTACATTTATTTACCAAAGCTATTTGAAGCAGAAATATGGGAGGACTTTAGAAGTTGCAGTAGCTCTAATTCATAAGTATAAATGAACATTTGGAGGCTTTGCTTGCCTTACTATAGTAGTAGTATAACAACTGAAATAAAAAATAAATAATAGACTTTAAATTGTTCAACTGAAAATGCTGATTATTATTTTAATAAAACAAACCCATCTAGTAGGTTTCATGAGAACATAAATCTGTCCACATTTCTAAATACTTACTAAGGTTAAAGAAGGGAGCTTCAGCCTATTTGGGACTTGTCAGACTATTTGGGTGAAGTTAAGAGAGAGGTCAAAAAATGAAACAATAATGGGAAATGAGCTGACTTTCTCTCGTAGGATTCCTGCCCATTTAGGGGAGCTAGAGGCATTTAGGAATAACAGAGCGCAGAGACTGGAGCCTAGTGGGGAACTCTTACTGCAGAAATTTGTTTGCCCAGAGGCCAGCTTTTAATGGAAATGTCATTTGGAGCCAAAACGGTGAGTAACTGTGTGCTCTGAAGCAAGTTACTAACCTCTCACAAGCCTGTATGTGGGATAATAAAACACCTATTTCATACAGAGGTTTTGAGAATTAAAGTGCTCAATATCTGTAAAGCCCTCTCTCTAATGTCCCTTCTTCAAGTGAAAGAGGAAATGGTTGAGTTTCCAGAGTTAGCTGTGCTTACTGTCTCAATCTCTCATTCTGCCTCTTTGTATTCTTTCTTTCAATATGACCTAGACACAAAGCGCGTGGTGCTCACTTTTCAATATACCATGCAGATCAACCATTTTAATTAGAAGTGGCAAATGAGGCTGGACAAACCAGCACCTGCCTATGATATCAAGCAGACTGGCCTAAATGACCATTGGTGAGATAACTCCACTAAGGAGGTATGTTATTAAAATCTACAAGGCTGGTGTGCTTGAGTACATTAATTATAAATTAATTAGATCATCTAAATGAAAGACCTCCTAATTTATAGTCTTCATAAAATGTGCATATATTCTTCCTTTCTTTCTTTCTTTCTTTTTTTTTTTTTTTTTTTTTGCAGTTTTTGGCTTGGGCTGTGTTTGAACCCACCACCTCTGGCATATGGGGCTCATGCCCTACTCCTTTGAGTCACAGGTGCGCCTCCCCCCCCTTTTTTTTTTTTTGAGACAGAGTCTCAGTCCATTGCCCTGGGTAGAGTACTCTGCCATCATAGCTCACAGCAACCTCGAACGCCTGGGCTCAAATGATACTGTTGCCACACCTCCCAAGTAACTGGGACTACAGGTACCCAGTCACAATAACTGGCTAGTTTTTCTATTTTTAACAGAGATGGGGTCTCACTCTTGCCTTTTGCTTGGGCTAGTCTTAAACTGAGCACAAGCAATCCAGCCGCCTCAGCCTTTCAAAGTGCTAGGATTACAGGCATGAGCCACTATGCCTGGCATATGTGCATATATTCTTGAGTGGGAGAGAATGGGCTACTTATAGCTATCCTGCTAGCAATTGGGCATTTTTTGTAACCTTCATGTTATGCCTACAGTCATCTATTATTACACAGATGTTTGTGACCATTAAAACTTATTGAGAGTCTTTTATTTCCCCCACAAAATTTAGAGACCATGTCTTCAAGAACCTGGGACTTTCCATCTATCACCGTCATGTGCAGGGTGGGATAAAATTTTGAGAGAACAGATGCAGGAGAGTCTTCCAGGAGAGCCTTGATCAGGGTGACTGTACTAATTTGAGAGCTTAGAATATCTGTTAACACAAGCTAAGCAGTAATGAAGGGCCCAAAAGGAAAGACATCTTCTTCTGCATCTTTCTTATTAGCCATGAGAACAAAAGAGAGTGAAATCAGAGCTGTCTCACTGGACCAAGGCAGAGTATGGGAGGAGAGCAAAGACAGGCAGTGTCTGAGGTCTTGGTGTTACACTATCAGCTGAAGAAAGTGGCGGAGCCTGGGGACAATGATAAGGCAATCCCCTTAGAGTGACACGTGGGGTAAATGACACCCAGTAGTGTCCATAAATGATGATACTTTAAAATCCTGTAAAATCAGAAGCCAAAAGCATAAAGTGAACACCTTTGAAGAAATGGCAGAATAACTTTCTTTTAGATAATATTTGGTAATGATAATTTACATTTTCATTCTAACTAAAAGTGTGTTGTCTTTTTCTGGGATGCCTTCATCTATTTACCATCCTGGCAAAGTTCTACCTATGCTTTAGGTGTTGTTTGGTCATCCATAATACTTTCCTTGACCTCCTGTTCTGACTCTCTTTATAGTCTTATCAATGCTTCCAACAGGTCTGGACCTCTGGCCAGCTGGCAGGCAGCCACATATTGTACATATTTATTGTTATAGTTGGTTAGCTCCTTTAGGCTATAGGCTGTGAACTCCTTGAGAATAGAGACTTAATTTCTTGCCTTTTTTTTTTTTCTTTTTGGTTTGTTTGTTTGTTTTTTTTGACGTTTTAGAGCTAGATTCTCAGTATGTTGCCCAGGCTGAATTTGAACTTCTGGACTAAAGCAATACAACTGCCTTAGCCTCCAGAGACCTTTCAACTTTCTATTCTCTGGTGTCTCCAAACAAACATATAGGTCATGCGCTGTACATCTTTATTCACTGAATCGAGAATGTATTTACCTGTGGGTGATTGTCAAGCTGTCCATTGGGTCTCTCTTGAGTCTACATTTACAGGTGGCATTGTTTGCCTCATAAAGGAAATAATTTTCCTTGGTTCCTGTGGGATCATTTAGCAATGATTAGGATAGGGATTTCATAAATACTTCCCAAAGACCTGAAATTGAGGGAGATGGAGGTAATTATGAAGCTGGAAATAGCTACAGCATGGGTGAGAATGCCAGGAATGATAGTGTAAGAGAGCTGGTGTTAATGGCACTGATGCTAGAGATGTCCAAGGTATGTATCATACTCCCCCCACCCCACAGGATCCAGAGGTCTTCAAACTACAGCCCACAGGCCACATAAGGTGGTGTAATTGTATTTGTTCCCATTCTGTTTTTTTTCTTCAAAATAAGATATGTGCAGTGTGCATAGGAATGTGTTCATAGATTTGTTTTTTGTTTTTTTTTTTAAACTATAGTCTGGCCCTCCAATGGTGTGAGGGACAGTGAACTGGCCCCCTGATTAAAAAGTTAGAGAACCCCTGCAAGTCTTTTTGGCCTCTGGGAAAAGTAATCAGGTATACTTCACACCCTGTAGGATTGCCTGGAAACACATTTGTCATCAATTTACGTACTCAGGCACTTATCTCTTTATTCTTTTCATCTTTTACTCTGAACTCCAAATTTACAATGAATGCTTTCTTACTTATCTAAACACACCCTTCACCATTTAGTTTCAGAACCCTGGGGGCACATTAGTATTTTATGTAATCTCTTTTCCCTGTCATCATCCTCCTGTTCTTTCTGTTATGCTTGGCTCTCCCTAGTAATTTATTAGATGAGGTTGACTGGTTTCTGTAATTCTCAACTTCACCTGTTGGTTTCCCTTCTCAAATATTACCTTTAGAACTCTGTTCCCTTTATCTTATGATTGACATTCTTCTTACAGGGCTTTATAAGTCCTGACATATACAACTGATGCGGCCATAAAAATAAATGGCCGGAAAAAGGAAGGGAAAGTGAAAGAGAACTGTTTTTCTTAACCATTCTCCTCTTTCCTTTAATGATGAACTGGTGAATAAATTCAATGTGCTAGTTGATTCAAACACCTGTTTTGCTCAATTTATATCATCTAGCAGATCTGTTTTGCAAACTGTAATGTGATGGGCACAGCGCAGTATCAGCTTTCTGTCTTATTTTTGAATTGCACAGTTCTTCATTTAGAAAACACTCAAAATGAAAAGATATGGAAAATACAATGATCACATAGAAAATGAGGATTTGAATGTAAACAAACCCAGAAATCATAACGTGTAAAAATTGGAACATATTATTTTTCCCATTTCTAATTAGACATACTGTGAGGTTCACAGTAGTGTCTTCTATGAATACGTTAATATGCTATTATAGCTTTAATTTTAAGAAAAACTCTGCTGCACTGTATGGTGTTAGGTTGTCATGGTGCTTTACAGTGCTTTGTACTACAAAATCCAAGGAGCTATCTTCTTTCTTATTTTAAACTTTTAAACATCACAAAATGAAACATTCTATGAGCTTTTCCTAATAGCGCTCACCTCCAAGATATTTAATATTGTGGCATTTTATAGTTCTAAGGGAATTGGTACCAGTGCATCTGTGAAGAAGATGTGCATTTATCCCTCAAATCTATTTGCTCTTCTGTGATTAGTGTGACCTCTATATTGGGTGTATTATTTTCCATTTCATTAGCCACGTGCTAATATAGAAATGGGTCGCAGGGATTAACACAAAAATTTTCATTACATCTAATTTTTAAATTTATGTTATAGTTCTTATTTAAGAACTGCCAACTGTTATTATTATGCATTGTTTATGCGGCATTTTTTTTTCAGCAGTCTGCTTTTGCAATCATTTTCTTTCTCTGCTTAAAGCTACAGGCATCCTTTCTCCCGTGTAGGTTTGGATTTCACAGACCTAATTTAACTTCCCAAATGTATTATTTCTGTTTATACACTCTGGTTACACACAAAATAGAAAATACCCAAAGGTAATCATAAACTGAAGTGGGGTTTTTTCCCTCTATTTTTTCTCTCTTCTTTATCTAGGTTTTTACAACTATGATGACCTAGGAAAAGTATTTATTCATTGTTTTAAATATGTTTTTTGAATGCTTTTCCTTAGAAATACTTCTGTAGCTGTTTCTAGTCTGCCATAAGCTATCTAGAGCAATGATTCTTAACCTTCCTAATGCCATGACCCTTTAATACAGTTCATGTGGCGACCCACAGTTTGAGAACGACTGATCTAGAATAGAAAAAGTATTTAGGAATGTTTAACTGGAAGACTAAGAATTGTTTTATGTTTTGAGGTGGGGAGTCTCAACTGAAAATCTGAGTCTCTTTCTAATGGTCTTAAAGTAATGTAAGTATTGAATAATGAAAGTGTAGAGTGACAAGGCAGTTCTATTAAACACATATTTCAATGATTTTCAGCTTTAGTGTTAGGCACTAAAGGCTACAATTCTCACTGTAACTTGTGAGAATTAATTACCACTTATTCTATTTAAGTGCCCAATTTTCTCCTCCACCACAGAGTGTAAAATCATATCAAGCTAGTTTAAGCCCTTGGGCAATTTACATATTAAAATAAGTAAAATTTCTCTTATAACCACCATTGGACTTTACATTCATATTTTTTAATAGCACTTAACAACAACAAAAAGTTATATTGCCTGAAATCACACTCTTTATTGTTAGAAAGTAAAGTTGAAGTAAAATGAGTGCAGCCTCATTGTAATGACTGAGAAAGTGACATAATTGCTCAAAATGTAGTAAAGCAGAAGATATTGACTTAGTGATTCCAGTATTCCTTTCAGAATCCTTTGCCTGCTTTCTCAGAAAACAGCCTTGGTCTGACAGTTAAGTTCACAAACTCATCCTAGAAAAACTGCTATATCCCTCATTGCTGAATATCTCTACAGTCACCTTTGAAGTACCCCCCTGGGGAAGCTATGAACTGAGGCCAGCACCTAGTCCACACTTCAAAGCAATTTTGGAGCTCTTTTTCTGGAATGACAATCAGAGCTGTCATTGTACCTCATGTAAAAACCAGCAAAAATATTTAACAGCCATTCAGAAAGACACCACATGTCAACACAAATATAGCTATGAGATGCTGACATACAAAGGTTATGAAACCTTTCTGAGCTGTTTATACAGTGCTGCCAATGTAAGTACAGGGGAGCAAGTTCACAAACTTAATTGTCAGACCTCTCAAGCCAAGGGAGTACTTCAAAGATGACTATAGTTATATTCAGCAATGAAGTATGTAACTCTTTTTCTAGGATGTTTGAGAACTTAATTGTCAAACCTTGTATATGTACAAATTTCCATATCATTTCACAGGGTGGTTAGACCTCTCACCTGCCCCCCATCCTCAAAACTGTTTGTGGAGACCATAAATTATAACTCAGGTTAAACTCCTGACAGTAAGAGAATGAGGACCAAGGATTAGTCAGACTCCAGGAGCTCTTCAGGGTTTGCAGGGCCTAGAGCCTTTCACTGACTTGGCTCAGAATATGTGCAGTGTTAAGCATGAAGGCAGATGATTATTCTTGGATCAAAGGTGGGCGGTCTCTGTGAAACGCAGTGGCTTGGGAATGGAATGCTTAGGAATAGATGAGATATGGACAGAGGAAAGTCAGAAAGGTCTTTTATGCTATACAGGCCATGAAGTCAGAGACTCTGTTTAGTTTCTTCTTTACACTGCCTAGAATGGTGCAAGCTGCTAGCCACTAGGCATTCAATAAATATTTATATGGTATTTTGCACATCGTTTCCAGTGAGGAGCTTGAGCCAAGAGAGTTATACTCATGCCTCTGATACAACACAACTGAGATGAAGGTTGGAGGCAGGTCTAGCTGGCTTTGGTGGTTGGGTGGGAGCATTTTGGTTATTTGGAGGTAAAAGTTGCAAAAAATAATAATTTAATTTTATTGCTAAGGAATTTAGAAACACAAAAAGTGATATGTTAGTATTTGATTATGAAATTCTGATGCCCTTTAGGACTTTGGCTTGGTAGTAGTGACTCCAAATCTGAGAAATTAACCCCTAGACCTAAATCCCCCATAGTAGCTGAGGAGCAGACATTTTCACTGTGGGTCCTCCAACTTCCAGTTGTCACCTGAGCACTGAGCCTAATTTTCCAGAGAAGGGAGGGAAGAAGGAGAGCTTTGTGGGACAATTGAGTTATTTTAAATTGTGAATTTTCCCCTCTCTTTTTTCACTAACATTTTAAGAGGGGCTGGTGTAATCAAACACAGAGCCTACTTTTCCCCTCCCACACCCTTTTGGCCAATTTCTTCTCCCCACCTGTACACTGGTGTGCTCTGTGCCTACTGAGTCATCACTGCGGTGTTCCTTTATTCAGAGATGTAAATAAAACCACTGGCTTTTAATTCTTTTAATCGTGAGCCACCACTAGGCATTTAATTTCCAAGTATATAATTTGCCTAGCTATACATGTATTTGTCTATGCTATACATAGAGTACAAGTGAAAATGCTGTTCTCCTTTTTGAAATCTTGACTTTACCCCCAGCCAGGCTATGTCATTTTATGTCATTTTACTTCTTGTTCCCTACTCTTACAAATAAATGATCATGCAGTGAAGATCTGAGGCCCAATGAGTTTAAAACGAAGAGAATGGAGCCATCAAAGTCGGGTCATATGGAATGTATACATGTGTGAGGTGGTGATATTTCCTTTCTGAGACTTCATGGCTTCACAAGATGGGACAGGAATGAACATATCACTCAAGCCCTCTGTTCATCACCTCAGAGGAGGATGTGGAGGAGTGCTGAGGTTGGACCAAGGAACTGAGCACGCAGAGCTCATCTCTTTTCCTTTGTCTTTGGGATTTGCCTGGTTAGCAACAGCCCCCATCCCCTGCACCATCAGCTGGATGACAGGAGCAGACTCTGCAGGTCAGAGTTCAGGCTGGGGCGGAATCTTGGAACCTCATCGCTGTTGGAAGGCGATGGTTGTCACATTTCCATGACATATCCATCACATAGTGATATTTTGATCTCTGATCTGTAGCCTATTTCAATTATTGTAGAAATTCCATTTCTACCCCCAAGTGCTCGTGGAACTTCTCATACATACAGTGAACAGACTGATTTGTAGTCATTACAAATCTAGAAGACATTACTTAGCCTTTGGTTTTGGAAAAACCCAGAGTCAATCCTGTTTAGAGTGGACTACATTTGGTGGTAAGCCTATGAATTTGAAATTTTTATTTTAGGCACACAGAATTTATAATTTAGACAGGGGTATACACACATATAAATGTTTTTCTTTCTACCCCTAAGTGTGAGAAAAACCACACTGACCTACTTTTGTAAGAGAACATGATGAGTATTAACCCAATATTACCAGCTGTGGGCATTTCAATCGGTTTGTTACAATTTTCTTTGCCCTAGTTTCCTTATCTGTGATACAGGAATGAGTACTTCACAAAGTTGCTCAAGGCATTACTTTACATGAAAAAATGTATATGAGAAATAGCTGAGTCCCTGTTCCCTCACAGGCACTTGGTAAATCTTTAATAAATGCTTTCATGTTAGTGCTAGATGCTGTGTCATTAAAAGAATGTTCTCCGTGGCTCAGTGAACTTAGTTACCCAGCATTTTTATGTCCAAGTTAGAGGAATTGGAAAGTTGGGTAAAAGAAATCAGTCTGTAATGGAATATCTTGGTGCTCATCTTTTTCATTTCTATCTGTACTGTAAATTTTTCTTTTTAATTTGATCAATGTCATTTTGATTCTATAAGATCTACTTCTTTTTTTTATTAATATTAAATCATAGCTGTGTACATCAATGCGACCCTAGAGCAAAATACACTGTTTTTTAAACAGTTTGAAACATTTTCATCATACTGGTTAAAATAGCCTTCCTGGCATTTTCTTAGCTATTGTGTTAAGACAATTATATTCTACATTTACTAGGTTTCACATGTACCCTTGTAAGATGCACCACAGGTGTAATCCCACAAATCACCCTCCCTCTGCCCATCCTCCTACCTTCTGCTCTTTTCATAAGCCAATTAATCCCATCTTTGAGAGCTTTGTGCTCATACACAATAACCTCCCCAAATAACTCCACCTCAACACCACTGACTTGGAGGTTTGGATTTCAGCTTAAGACTATGAGAAAAGCACAAACATATATTCTTTGTCTCTCTCTTTACACACACACACACACACACACACACAGTATATTTACCCTACATGAATGTACAAACTTTTGAAATGAAAAATGATAATATTGGCTCTGTCCATAACACAGAGGTTACGGTGCTGGCCAAATGCACCAAGGGTGGCAAATTTGAAACCTGCACAGGCCAGATAAACAACAATGACAACTGCAACAAAAAATAGCCAGCATTGTGGCGGGCACCTGTAGTCCCAGCTACTTGGCAGGCTGAGGCAAGAGAATCACTTAAGCCCGACAGTTTGAGGCTGCAGTGAGCTGTGATGCCATGGCACTCTACCAAGGGTGACTAAAGAAAAGAAAACAAAAATGATAATGTTGTGAAGTGGAATTTTCTATGCATTAATATGCATTAAACGTAATATATTGTGGATAGAGGCAAATGAACCTATTGGTTGTAAAGTTTTTATATTTTGCCTTAAGTGGTCAAATATTAGCTCTAAGTTATACTTTAAGTTAATAATTTATGATATAGTAAGTATGGTAAGTATATATACTAAAATCCCTAGAGTAATCACTACATATTTATGTATGTATGTGTATTGAAAGAAAATATTCAAATATGTATGTACAGATATATATATATATATATATATATATCTGTGTGTACATACATATTTGGTGGATAGAAATAAATAAATAAATAAATAAATAAATAAATAAATAAATAAATAAATAAATAAATAAAATAAAAAGTGCACATGGAATAGACACCAAGGTAGTCCATGTGTCCATGTTCTGAATCACAAAAAACTTAATAAATTAAAATACATGAAATCATACAAATTATATTCTCTAACCACAAAGAGATTAAAATAAAACTCAACAGCTGAATGTTACCTGGACATTCTCACAATGTTTGTAAATTAAATGATATAGGTGTGTATATTGTCTAGGCCAAAGAGAATGTCTTAAAGAAAATCAGAAATTATTTTGCATAAAATGAAAGTAAAAATACAATATACTAAAATTTGTGGGATATAGTTAAATCAGTCCTTAGAGTGATTTATATCTCTAAAAAAAATTTTTTTAAAAAAAAAAGAGTGTTACTATGTCACCCTTGGTAGAGTGCTGTAGAATCACAGCTCAGAGCAACCTCAAACTCCTGGGCTTAAGCAATTCTCTTGGCTCAGCCTCCCAAGTAGCTGTCACTACAGGCACCCAGCTATTTTTTGTTGGAGTTTTCATTGTTTTTTAGCTGGCCCAGGCTGGGTTTTAACCCACCTGCCGTGGTGTATGTGGCTGGGGCCATAATCACTGTGCTACACACGCCAAGCCAATATATCTCTAAGTTCTTATACTGGAGAGCAAAAAGGTAGAATATCAATAAGGTTAAGCTTTCATATTAATATACTCAAAAAAAGTGGAAACTACAGCAAAAGAAAGCCAAAGGAAAGGAATATTAAAGTTAGGAGCAGAAATGAAAGACACTGAAAACATAAAAACAAAATAAGAAATCTCCCCCAAAAACAATCACCAAAGAAAGATTTTTGAAAAGATAAATAAATTGTTATATCTATAGGAAAACTGACAAAGAAGAAAAGAGAGAGGACACAAAAATATTAACATACCAATACTAATATATACTATACTAATAGAACAGTGACAGACAAAAACAAAAGAGAAAGACACAAAATATCAATACACTAATACTAATATATATGTACTAATGAGAAGATATGTCACTGCAAACCCCACAGACATTAAGAGAATGTTAATAGAGTACTATGAACAATTCTAGGCACATTCATTTGACAGATAAAATTAACTGATTTCATGAAAGACACAAACAATGAGAAACAGAGAACTTGAAGAATCCCATATCTACTTTAAAGTTTGAATGTATAGTTAGAAATGGTCCAGAAAAGAAAAGTCTAGGCCCAAGGAATTTCATTGGTGAATTATGCAGAACATTTCTAGAAGAAATAACAACAATTCGGTACAATCTCTTTCATAAAATGGAATCATTTACTAATTCATTTCATGTAGCCAACATTATCCTTATACCAAAACCAGACAAAGATAGTATAAGAAACAAAAATATAGACCAATATCTATTATCTCTCATACAGACACACACACATACACACACACTCGTTCAACAATATATTAGCAAATTGAATCTAGCACAATAAAAAAACCACCAACAGCAATACATTATGACTATGAGAGGTTATCTGGGCAAGGCTGGTTCACCAATAAAACAAAATTAATCAGAGTAATTTACCAAACTAATAGACTTATGAAAAAACATAAGGTCCTATTAGTAGACACAGAGAAGTTATTTGATGAAATTCAATATACATTTATGATAAAAGAATCTCTTCACAAACTAGAAAGATAATGGAATCTACAATAGGCATCTGCCAAAAAAACTATAATAAAAAATAAAACCCCAAAAAACAAAAAGCAAAAAAATGAAGCAAAATAGCAAAAAAAAAAAAACCCTAAAACTAATGTATCTAAAGTGAAAGACTGTCTTTCCCCTAAGATCAAGAACAAGCAAAGATACTTACTTTTGCCACTCCTATTTATGTTTTATTGCAAGTTCTAGCTAGTAAAATTAGCAAAGAAAAAGAAAAGGCATAAAATCAAAAAGGAAGAAATAGAACAACACCTATTAACATCATGAATGTTTACATAGAAAATTCTGTTAATCATCAGAGAAATGCAAATCAAAACTACTTTGAGATATCATCTAACTCCAATGAGACTAGCCTATATCACAAAATCCCAAGACCAGAGATGTTGGCGTGGATGTGGAGAAAAGGGAACACTTTTGCACTGCTGGTGGGAATGCAAATTGATACATTCCTTTTGGAAAGATATATGGAGAACACTTAGAGATCTAAAAATAGATCTGCCATTCAATCCTGTAATTCCTCTGCTGGGCATATACCCAGAAGACAAAAAATCACATTATAACAAAGATATTTGTACCAGAATGTTTATTGCAGCCCTATTCATAATTGCTAAATCATGGAAAAAACCCAAATGCCCATCGATCCACGAATCGATTAATAAATTGTGGTATATGTACACCATGGAATATTATGCAGCCTTGAAGAGAGATGGAGATGTTACCTCATTCATGTCCACATGGATGGAGCTGAAACATATTCTTCTCAGTAAAGTATCTCAAGAATGGAAGAAAAAGTATCCAATGTACTCAGCCCTACTATGAAACTAATGTAGGACCTTCACATGAAAGCTATAACCCAGATACAATCTAAGAATAGGGGGAAGAGGGAAAGGGTGTGGAGGGAGGGGGGAGGTGGGTAGAGGGAGGGGCATTGAAAGGATCACACCTGTGGTGCATCTTACAAGGGTATATGTGAGGCTTGGTAAATGTGGAATGTAAATGTCTTAGCAAAGTAACTAAGAAATTGCAGGATGTGTCAAATGGTCTATGAACCAAGTGTACGGTGCCCCATGATCATATTGATGTACACAGCTATGATTTAATAAATAAAAGAGAGAGAGAGAGAGAGAAAGAAAGAAAGAAAGAAATATCACAGTGTACCCTATAAATAAGTACAATGATGTATCAATTAAAATAATAAAAATAAACTACTTTAAAAACAAAAAATAAAAATAAAAAAGAAAAGAAAATTCTGAAGAATCTATACCAAAAATATCCAAGAACTAATTCACTAATAAAGAGTAACTAGATATCAAAAATTTAAATGCAACATCTTTTAAAAAAAAATGTTTTAAAAAATTGCTCAGGTATAAATCTAGTGAAGTACCTTCAGGATCTATATTATAGAAACTTCAAAATACTGATTAAAAATATAGATGAAAATCTAAATAAATGAAGAAAGGCAGTGTATTTTTGTTTCGAAAACTCAACATTGTCAAGATGCTAATTCCCCTCAAATTTATCTATAGATTTAACGCACTGTAAGTCAAAATCCCAGCATAGATTTAGACAAACTCTACAAAATTTATATGAAAGTGCAAAGAAACTAGAATGGTCCCAAATACTTTCTAAAAAAATTTTTCCTCTATATTTGTACATGTGTTTATTTGGTTTTCCCTTTTTGCCTTCACAAAATTAAAGAGGCTTAAAATTTAAGCCTGGCCCCAAGTATTTTGTTAGAAAAACAACACTGGAAAATTCACACTACCCAGTTTTAAGATTTACTATAAAAGCATGCTTGTCAAGACCATGTGGTTATGGCAAAAGTATCAACAGAACAGTAAAAACGTATGGTATCGGGATTCCAGATGTAGACTCACATAAACAAGGTTAATTAATTTCTCATAAAAGTGCAAAGGCAATTCAATGGGAAAAGGATAATTTTAAAACAAATGGTGCCAGAACAATTAGACATTCAAAGCAAAATATAAAAGAACTATCACTCTTATCTATCACTGTGTCCAAAAATTAACTTACAAAAATAAAAGGTAAAACTATAAAATTTTTAAAAGAATTTTTTTTTTTTTTTTTTTTTTTTTTACCAGTTTGTAGCCAGGGCTGGGTTTGAACCCACCGCCTCTGGCATATGGCACTTACCCTTTGAGACACAGGTGCCATCCCCAATTTTTCTTTTTTTTTTTTTTTTTTGAGACAGAATCCCAGGCTGTCACCCTGGGTAGAGTGCTGTGGCGTCACAACTCACAGCAACCTCCAACTTGTGGGCATAAGCGATTCTCTTGCCTCAGCCTCCCAAATAGTTGGGACTACAGGTGCTGACCACAATGCCTGGCTATTTTTTTGTTGCATTTGTCATAGTTATTTTAGCAGGCCCTGGCTGGGTTTGAACACACTAACCTCAGTGTATGTGGCTGGCACTCTACCCACTGAGCTAAGGGCACCATCGTCCTGTCCCAATTTTCCTACTCTTATCACAACACACAGTCCCCTGTGCATGTGACCAGGGTCCTAACCACTGAACTATGGGCACCGAGCCCAGAGAAAAGAATATCTTATGTAGGCACAAAAACCTGAACATGAGGAGGACAGATTAAAGATGGCGGCCGAGTAGCAGCTTCCCTGCAACTGGGAACAGCGAGTCTGGGGAGACAAGACTCCAGGCATCTCTGACCGGTGGGATCTGCCTATAATCATCCCTTTGAGGATAGAGGGAGCCAGCAAGGGACTTCTGGACCCCAAGAGGAGGACAAAAACAGTGGAAAACTGGCAAGTGGTTGTGTGTGATTGATCGACCTAATCACACCGGCAACCGTAAATACAAGCAGCAGTGAGACTGCAAACCGGAAAGGCCTTACCTGTGAACTGTTTTGGTGTTCTTGGACTTGGCACTCAGTTGAACTGTGCTGGGGAGAGCTTGAGCAGGAGTGTGGAGAACTCTGGGCATTGTCTGGGGCCCCTGAGCTGGGGCTGAGGAAGCCATTGTGAAAAAACTGTCCCAGCAAGCTCTGTCCTCAGGGTCTCAGAGCAAGGATTGGGCAGGTCGAAGTAACCTACTGACTGAGCAGCCTAAAGGCGGGGACTGAGC
Organism: Nycticebus coucang; assembly: GCF_027406575.1. NCBI lineage: Eukaryota > Metazoa > Chordata > Mammalia > Primates > Lorisidae > Nycticebus > Nycticebus coucang. Next base: position 13,071,190 of record NC_069805.1, on the reverse strand, counting down.
TGCCTTACAGTCTTAATCCTTAGGGGCAGAGTGAGACGGTTTTGGCACACTGGAGCCTTGGGCTTTTGCCCTGGGTACAGTGCCGTGACGTCACAGCTCATAGCAACCTCAAACTCCTGGACTTGGCACCACCCAGACCTCCATAAGAGATGTGCAGCGACCCCCAACCAGTGAACCGCACCCACCGGGCATCCACATACCCTGACCAGGAACTGCGGGAGCCACGCGACCCTGCATCCTCCATCCTGTGTCCTCCCAGCTTTTACACTAGCCTGTTCATATGGACAGGGACTCTGGTAGCTGCGTGCCTTTTGGAGCCCTCCCTGCCTCTGCACAGAGCTCTTCTACTGGCCAGAGACTGCTAGAGCCTTGGGCTCTCTGTGCCAAAGTCACTGGAAGCCTGGCACTCCCAGAACAGTGCACACCAACCCCAGCCCTGTTGCTGGATGCAGGTGTGTCACAAACCAGAGTTGCTTCCATAACCAGAACTCCCTAGCTAGAGCAGCCCCAGAGGAGCTACACAGGGTCAGTCCCTACAAAGATGCAGCAACAATAGAGTGATCCCGCTGGGGTCTAATCTTGGAGAGACACCTCCCCAACTCTGAGGACGGCCAGAGGCAACGGTGAAAAACAATCATGAGGTGAAATCAACAGAAAAACTCTGGCAATATGAATAATCAGAGTAGGTCAACTGCCCCAAGGATCAATGGGGCAGAACCAGCACAAGACCCCATGCACAAACAAATAGCTGAGATGTCAGAAATTGAATTCAGGATCTGGATAGCAAATAAGATTGAATTAAAATTCCAAAAGTTATCTCAAGAATTCAACGGATTCAAAGACCAAATGACCAAAGATTTCGACACATTGAGACAAGAAGTTGCATCCCTCAAAGATCTGAGAAACACAGTAGAATCCCTCAGTAACAGAATGGAGCAAGCAGAAGAAAGGATTTCTGACACTGAAGACAAAGCTGTCTAATGCTCCCAAACCCTCAAAAAAGAAGAGAAATGGAGAGCAAAAACAGATCACTCTCTCAGAGATCTCTCGGATAATTCGAAGAAAACCAATATTCGTCCTATAGGGATCCCCGAAAGTGATGAAGTGGCTTCACAAGGCACAGAGTCTTTTCTCCATGAGATTATGAAGGAGAACTTTTCAGACATGCCAAGAGATTCTGAAATTCAGATAGCAGACTGTTTCAGAACTCCAGCACGACTCAACTCAGATAAGACATCACCCAGGCACACCATAATCAATTTCACTAATGTTAATATGAAGGAGAAAATTCTGAAAGCTGCCAGACTAAAGAAAACCATTACCTACAAGGGGAAGAATATTAGAATAACTGCAGATCTCTCAGTTGATGAAACCTTTCAAGCTAGAAGAGGATGGTCATCGACTTTTAATTTCCTAAAACAAAATAACTTTCAACCCAGGATCCTGTACCCACCTAAACTGAGCTTCATTTATGACGGAGAAATTAAATACTTCAACGACATTCACATGTTGAAGAAAGTTGCCACAACTAAACCAGCTCTCAAGGACATTCTTAGACCTATCCTCCATAAAGACCAGCGTAATTCTCCACCACAAAAGTAAACCCACCCAAAAAATTTTTGATCAAATTCCAACTTCCACAGTGGCAAAAGGATTAAAAATGTCCACCGGTCTCTCAAAAGGCTTATCAATACTCTCAATTAATGTGAATGGTTTTAATTGTCCTGTAAAGAGGCATTGGTTGGCGTACTGGATACAAAAACTCAAGCCAGATATCTGCTGCATCCAAGAATTGAATCTTACGTTAAAAGACAGATATAGACTCAAGGTGAAGGGATGGTCATCTATATTCCAGGCAAATGGAAAGCAGAAAAAAGGAGGCGTTACAATCCTGTTCGCAGACGCGATAGGCTTTAAGCCAATCAAAATAATTAAGGATAAGGATGGACACTTCATATTTGTTAAAGGTAATACTCAGTATGGTGAGATCTCAATTATTAATATTTATGCACCCAACCACAACGCACCTCAATTTTTAAGAGAAACTCTAACAGACATGAGCAACTCGATTTCCTCCACTTTCATAGTAGTTGGAGATTTTAACACCCCTTTAGCAGTCCTGGATAGATCCTCCAAAAAGAAGCTAAGCAAAGAAATTTTATTTTATTTATTTTTTTTTATTAAATCATAACTGTATACATTGATATGATCATGGGGCATCATACACTCGCTTCATAAACCATTTGACACATTTTTATCACAGTGGTTAACATAGCCTTTAGATTTAAACTCAACCATTCAACATCTGGACTTAACAGACATCTACAGAACATTTCATCCCCCCAAAACTGAATACACATTCTTCTCATCAGCCCACGGAACATACTCCAAAATCAACCACATCCTAGGCCACAAATCTAACCTCAGCAAATTTAAAAAAATAGAAATTATTCCTTGCATCTTCTCAGACCATCATGGAATAAAAGTTGAACTCAATAACAACAGGAACCTGCATACCCATACAAAAAAATGGAAACTAAACAACCTTCTGTTGAATGATCCATGGGTTATAGACGAGATTAAGAAGGGAATCACCATATTTTTGGAACAAAACAACAATCAAGACACGAATGACCAGAACCTCTGGGATCCTGCAAAGGCAGCCCTAAGAGGGAAATTTATAGCACTGCAAGCCATCCTCAAGAAAACAGAAAGAGAGGAAGTCAATAACTTAATGGAACATCTCAAGCAACTGGATAAAGAAGAACACTTTGACCCCAAATGCAGCAGAAGAAAAGAAATAACCAAAATCAGAGCAGAATTAAATGAAATTGAAAACAAAAGAATTATACAACAGATCAATAAATCCAGAAGCTGGTTTTTTGAAAAGATCAATAAAGTAGATAAACCTTTGACCAACCTAACCAGGAAAAAAAGCGTAAAATCTCTAATTTCATCAATCAGAAATGGTAATGATGAAATAACAACAGACCTCTCAGAAATTCAAAAAATCCTTAACGAACATTACAAGAAACTTTACTCTCACAAATATGAAAATCTGAAAGATATTGACCAATACCTGGAAGCACGCCACCTACCAAGACTTAGCCAGAAGGAAGTGGAAATGTTGAACAGACCTATATCAAGTTCGGAAATAGCATCAACTATACAAAATCTCCCTAAAAAGAAAAGCCCAGGACCAGATGGCTTTCCGTCAGAATTCTCACAAACATTTAAAGAAGAACTAGTACCTATACTACTAAACCTCTTCCAAAATATGGAAAAAGAAGGAATATTACCCAGCACATTCTCTGAAGCAAACATCACCTTGATCCCCAAACCAGGGAAAGACCCAGCAAGAAAAGAAAATTATAGACCAATATCACTAATGAATATGGATGCTAAAATACTCAATAAGATCCTAACAAACAGAATCCAACAACACATCAAAAAAGTTATACACCATGACCAAGTGGGATTTATCCCAGGGTCTCAAGGCTGATTCAATATACGGAAATCTATAAATGTAATTCAACACATAAACAAACTTAAAAATAAGACCATATGATACTTTCAATTGATGCCGATAAAGCTTTAAATAATATCCAGCATCCCCTCATGATCAGAGCAATTAAGAAAATTGGTATAGAATGGACATTTCTTAAACTAATAGAGGCCATCTACAGCAAACCCACAGCCAATATCGTATTGAATGGAGTTAAATTGAAATCATTTCCACTAACATCAAGAACCAGGCGAGCTTGCCCATTGTCTCCTTTGCTCTTTAACATTGTAATGGAAGTTTTAGCCATTGCAATTAGGGAAGAAAAGGTGATCAAGGGTATCCACATAGGGTCAGAAGAGATCAAACTTTCACTCTTCTCAGATGATATGATTGTATATCTGGAAAACACTAGGGATTCTACTACAAAACTTTTAGAAGTGATCAAGGAATATAGCAATGTCTCAGGCTACAAAATCAACACCCATAAATTTGTAGCCTTTATATATACCAACAGTAACCAAGCCAAACAAACAATCAAGGACTCTATTCCTTTCACGGTAGTGCCAAAGAAGATGAAATATTTGGGAGTTTATCTAACAAAGGACGTGAAAGATCTCTACAAAGAGAACTATGAAACTCTAAGAAAAGAAATAGCCGAAGATGTTAACAGACGGAAAAACATACCATGCTCATGGCTGGGAAGAATTAACATTGTTAAAATGTCCATACTGCCCAAAGCAATATATAATTTAAATGCAATTCCTATTAAAGCTCCATTGTCATACTTTAAGGATCTTGAAAAAATAATACTTCCTTTTATATGGAATCAGAAAAAACCTCGAATAGCCAAAACATTACTCAGCAATAAAAACAAAGCAGGAGGAATCACACTACCAGACCTGAGACTGTACTATAAATCCATAGTGATCAAAGCAGCATGGTACTGGCACAAAAGCAGAGAAGTAGATGTCTGGAGCAGAAGAGAGGACCAAGAGATGGATCCAGCTACTTACCATTATTTGATCTTTGACAAGCCAATTAAAAACATTCAGTGGGGAAGAGATTACCTATTTAACAAATGGTGCTGGGTAAGCTGGCTGGCAACCTGGAGAAGATTGAAACTGGACCCACACCTTTCACCATTAACTAAGATAGACTCTCACGGGATAAAAGATTTAAACTTAAGACATGAAACTATAAAAATACTTGAAGCAAGTGCAGGGAAAACTCTTGAAGGAATAGGCCTGGGTGAATATTTTATGAGGAGGACTCCCCAGGCAATTGAAGCAGTATCAAAAATACACTACTGGGACCTAATCAAACTGAAAAGCTTCTGCCCAGCCAAGAACATAGTGAGTAAAGCAAGCAGACAGCCCTCAGAATGGGAGAAAATATACCTCCGATAAAGGTCTAATAACAAGAATCCACAGAGAACTCAAACGTATTAACAAGAAAAGAACACGTGACCCCATCTCAGGGTGGGCAAGGGACTTGAAAAGAAACTTTTCTAAAGAAGATCGATGCAAGATCTACATACACATGAAAAAAAGCTCATCAGAGAAATGCAAATCAAAACTACTCTGAGATATCACCTAACCCCAGTAAGAGTAGCCCACATAAAAAAATCCCAAAACCAGAAATGTTGGCGTGGATGTGGAGGAAATGGCACACTTCTACACTGCTGGTGGGAATGCCTACTAATACGTTCCTTCTGGAAGGATGTTTGGAGAATACTCAGAGACCTAAAAATAGACCTGCCATTCGATCCTATAATTCCTTTACCAGGTTTATACCCAGAAGACCAAAAGTCACAATATAACAAAGACATCTGTACCAGAATGTTTATTGCAGCCCAATTCATAATTTCTGAGTCATGGAAGAAGCCCAAGTGCCCATCGACCCAAGAATAGACTAGCAAATTGTTGTACATGTATACCATGGAATATTATGCAGCCTTAAAGAAAGATGGAGACTTTACCTCTTTCATGTTTACATGGATGGAGCTTTCTATTCTTCTTAGCAAAGTATCCCAGGAATGGAAGAAAAAGTATCCAATGTACTCAGCCCTACTATGAAGCTAAATTATATCTTTCACATGAAGACTATACCCCAACTATAGCACAAGACTATGGGGAAAGGGCCAAGGAAGGGGAAGGGAGGGGTGAGGTTTTGGTGGACAGAGGGTAATGGGTTGGGCCACATCTACGATGCATCTTAGAATGAGTACAGGCAATTGCACTAATGTACACAGCTATGATTTAACAATAAAAAAAGAGAAAAAATGTTTTAAAAATAATTTAAGAAAAATGGTTATTAAAAGAAAACAGCACAGAATACAGCAATGGTATTTTTTTGTTCAATGTTCCATAAAATACGAACACAGAAAATGCTACAAAAGCTATGTTAACTAATGTGATGAAAATGTGTCAAACGATCTATGAACCAAGTGTATGCTGCCCCACGATCATACTAATGTACACAGCTATGGTTTAATAAAAAAAAAATAAATAAATAAAAGTAGAGTGGAGTTAAAAATAAATAAATAAATAATAAATAAATAAATAAATAAAAATTGAAAAAAAAAAGAACTGAAAGGAATATATAAATATACATTAAAAGGTGAAATAAAAAAAAGTAAAAGTGGAAAAACGAAAACAAAAACAAACAAACAAACAAAAAACCTGAACATGAGTGTTTATAACAGACCAGCTTTGTTTTTATTTCCCATAGCTAGAAACACATACTACCTGCTGGGGAGTATTGGGAATTTTCAGGGGGTTGGGAATTGTTCTATAACTTATTTGTGATTGAGCTTACAAAAATCTGTGCATATGTTAAAATTCCTAGAAATTCTATGCAGAAATTAAACTTTACTCAATGTAAATTAAAAAGGTAATATAAAGATTAAAGTATATAAATACACACATGCTTATATATGAATGTATTTGTTTATAGAAATGTATTTTCTATAGAATGAATAGAAATACAAATAGAAATGTATTTGTATATAGAATGTATTTGTTTTGTATTTGTTTATATAAATCAGGTTAGAAAGTTTATCTAACAACAAACCATATTTATTGTATACATATTGTATACAATTGTATATGTATATTCCAATTTCTTCAGAGTTGATTCTATTCACTACCTCCTTTAACAAAATCTATCAACCTTTATTTTTCCAGACATAAAAGAAAACTAGAAACCAAAATCAAAAAAGATAACTTTTTATGAGAATATATGTCATTTTACTTAAATGAATTTTAAAATGGCAAACTAAATGGATTTAATACAATATAAAGACATTTGTACATCTCCTTAATCTGTTGTCATTTTATATGTAAAATAAATAACAAAGGAAATTTAAAACTACATTTAATTGTTGAAAGTTGTATACTTTTTAGTAGAGAAATTATTTATCTATCTAAAGATTATTTATTAAATAACAAAATTTAACATTAAGATTATAGAGTGACTGAAGGTTTGGGAAGTATAATTTAAATCAGAAGATTAAGTCTTATGATCTTTTTGTGTTTTAAAAGTTCACAAGATTTGACTTTTTTGGAAAAACATCTGTCAATTCAATTTCATTTAGTAAATTCATTTTTATATATTTCTCCTAATGCTGAACAGTTTTTCAGAAAATGTTATACCTTCTAAGAGCCAACATACTAAAGTAGATATTTAAAAATTAGAAATCATTGACCCACATCTTATACTAATTAAAATACTATGCAAACATGGTGATAAAAATAAGAAGACATAGAATTGTTTTTAATCTAAAATTAAATTACTCTTATTTGTCCAAAGGCTCATCTACGTACCAGGCTTATTTTAAGGCTTTTGAATTTATTCCAAAAGCTCTGAGTGGCTAGCTTTTCTTCTTATCTGGAATCCAAGGGAATTAACCAAATTTGTAGTTCAACATCTCTGAGATGCTGTTTTGGCTGGGAAAACATAGTTTGATTTTTTTCTTTCTTTTGAAATCCTTGACTATTTATCTGAAGTAAATACTCCTAGAGTGTGTATACTGGGTACAGAATCATTATTTATTATCAATTAATCTCCAAATTCTCTCAAGGGAAAAGAAAAAAGAAAGGAAGAAAAAAAAACTGTGCCTGGATTCAGACAGATAAAATTTTTTTATTGTGAAAGGTTAATTACCTCCCCTCTGAAAGGAGGTGTTCTAGGGTTTATATGTTTGACCATTCCGATTCTCAGGTTGGAACTTGATTTACAATGCTGGATGTGGGGTCTATTCAGAGGTGTTTGGGTCATGGGGGGCAGAACCCTCATGGATAGATTAATACCCTTTCTCAGGGGTGAATTTTCACTCCATTAAGGACAACTGGTTGCTATAAAGAGCCTGCTCCCCTCACCCATTTCTTTCTCCAAGGGATCTCTGAACATGCCGGCTTCCCTCTGCCTTCCTCCATGAGTGGAAGGAACCTGAAGCCTTCACCAGATGCCCAGTCTTGGAGCTGTCCGCACATCATAGTCATAAGCTAAATAAATCTTTTGTTTTTTTTTTTTTAAACAAATTACCCAGTCCGGGTTTTTTTTTTTTTTATAGAAACGCAGAACTTACTAAGGCAGGGTATCTGAGTGCATTTGGGCTACTGCAACAGAATACCACAGGATGCATGAATCAAAAAACAGATATTTGCGTATTAAAAAAAAAAAAATTCTAGAAAATGTTTGCTCCAGTCTATGGCATTTCCAATGCACTTTTCAAACAAATAATCTTGTTCATGTCAAAATCTGCCCAACGTGACCAACGAGTATCAGAGTGTCCCTGGTGGAGTTATGCCAGTTAGATACAAATGCGTGTGAAATAAAATAGGAAGGGAGGAGGCATTCTGCCAGGTGGGCAAAGAGAATGAGAAGATCCTATTAGAATTGCAGGGATTACTGAGAATAATGCCTGTGCAAACGTCTGCTCTCTAGAAACCGACCAAAGATTATTCATCACCAGATGGGATCCAGTGAGCCCTCTACCTCCGAGCAGACAATACCAAAATGAAGCAGTTTCTGAGGATACAAAGACAAATGTAAAGACGAGACTGAGGAAGAGCCTCACAAGGTACGCAAAGGTGACAGAGGTGACAGAGGCAAACTTTGTCCAAAAGAAATTGATCTGACAAGAACTTCTGGACTTGTCAGTTCTGAGGGCTGACTTGGCCTTATAGACTCAGCAGAACGTGACAAGAGGAGGCAGGGAAACAAACAGGGTTCGACGGGGGCTATGAGTTTTCAATCAGGAAGAGCCAATCAGTATTTGTATCTGGAGGACTGCTCAAACCTCCTAATAATATTTTTATAGACGGTGGAATGAATGACAGAATAAAGCTTTCAAATGATTATAGAAATTGTAAAGTACATCACTCTCAGTTTATATGGGACTAGGGTTTCTGAAGATTTCTTACTTATAAACGCATATGAAAATATAATTTTTACAAATTAATTTCAGTTAAATAGACTACTGAGTCACCTGAGGTTTGCTTTCTTTTTTAAAATTAAATTAAATTAATTTTAAGTGCTTGCCACATGCAAGCACTTAAAAAAGATAATGGTGCACAAGAATACCATTTATGAAGCGGGTGAAAAGTGATGACCAACGTGTGGTAGTATAAACATGAATAATATCTTGTCTCATCCTTTTTAAGGGGTTGTTAGCCTGGGTAAAAATATAATCATGTAATAGAAATAGAACATCTTTGTCTTATTCCTCTCTTTAAGAGAACGTGTGTCTCAGTATTTAGAATTAGGTCTACTATTAGTTTATGATAAGTATTTTAAAAAATCACATTTGAAGATGTTTTTCAATTTTCATTTTCTAAGAGATTTGTATCAGGAATGTGGTTGAATTTTATCAAGTGTCTCTTTTGCATCTTTTGATATGACTGTGTGATTTTCTACTTTAATAAATTCCTTAATATTCAGCTCCTCTCATTTTCCTGATATCAAACATGCTTCCTTTCGTGCTTCTTTATTAGACTTCTGCAATTTTGAAACATTTTATATTTAGGATTTTGGCATCTAAACTCCTGGTTGTGATTTCAAATTTCATTAGGCTTGGTTAACTACAGCCAGGAAGTGGTTTTAAAAGCAAATAGGCATTCCATAGATCAAAAATGTTTCTTGGAATCTTTCTCTAAAATTGCCTGGTCCTGTGCCTTCCTGGGAAGAAATCTTTGTATCTTTTGATTACCAGTTAATTTACTCAATGATTCTGTGTACTGAATGTCTCTATCTAGGAACTCTGTGAGGTGGTCCAGGCAAAGCAATTGGCTCCTATCAATCTGCCTTTGTGGGCCTTACCATCTATTCAGATTTCTTATTTCCTTTTGAATCAGTTGCATAATTTTAGTGCTCTTAGTGTTTATGTTTAATCCAAGTTTTCAAATTTATTGCCATAGGATATACATTGTGATCTGTTAAGATAAGATTTTAAAAATTTTCTGGATTTCCTCTGATATTTCTAATAGTCTATGATTTTTTGGTAATATTTTTACTCTTTTTATTTCTTGGATGTGGTACATCAAATAAGATCCAAAAAGATGAATTATTATAATAATGGTGCATGCACATATAGTATTTTCAATTTGTTCTTTTCTGCCCATATTATTTTATTTAGACCTCCCCAGACCAGAGTAGGTAAAGCTAAATTGAAAACCTATGCCCTTTTAAAGATGCTATGCCAATTTTCTATAGCTGGTTTGTTGATATCCGCATCTTTCTTTATTGTCGTTATTTCTTTTCCCTGAAGGAATATTTCTATTTCTTCCATTAAAAAATTATTTTAGCTTAAGCAATCACTGTCTCTTCAAGAAATAATTACTAGGGAGAAAAAATGAGGATAACACCATCACCAGAAAGGAAAATATAGGTAATATTTATTTATTTATTTATTTGTGGGAGGGGGATAGAGTTTCACTCTGTCATACTCAGTAGAGTGCCGTAGCATCATAAGTCACAGCAACCTCAAACTCTTGGGCTTAATTGATTCTATTGCCTCAGCCTCCCAAGTAGCTGGGACTATAGACATCTGTCACAATGCATGGCTATTTTTGTTGAGGTTGTCATCATTGTTGTTTTGTAGGCCCAGGCTGGGTTCAAACCCGTCAGCCTTGGTGTATGTGGCTGGTGCTGTAACCACTGTGCTACGGGTGCTGAGCCAATAAAGGTAATTTTTAAAAGAGAATACCTCTCAGTATCTTTGAGTAGATACCAATGTGTATTTTTTATATAATTAAAGTAAACATTTCAAAGCTCTTATAAGAAAAAGGCAGGAAAAAACAGATATTGGGATTATAAAATTACAAATTCTGATTTGGTAGATAAGAACCAGAAGATAATACTTAAAATATCTCTACTAAGGAAGGTCTTGGAATTTAATTTATGTAGGTACAGAAGGAAGAACTGAATTAAAGAAGATTTATCGAGAAGCAGAATTTGAATAAATGTAAGGAAGAACTTTGTATCAATTGTACTTTCTATCTGTGGATGGGAGGGGTTGACTCACGGTGTAATGTAGGGTTACCATATGAAAATTTGAGACTAAATTGAGATGCTTGTTATTAAAATTACATTATTCTTGTTTTTTTTTTTTTTTTTTTTTTGACAGTCTCACTTTGTCACCCTGGGTAGAGTGCCATAGTGTCACAGCTCAAAGCAACCACAAATTCTTGGGCTTAAGCAATCCTCTTCCCTTAGCCTCCCAAGTAGCTGGGAGTACAGGCTCTTGCCACAATGCCTGGCTATTGTTTTTAGAGATGGTGTCTCTCTCTTGCTCAGGCTGGTCTTGAACTCCTGAGCTCAAGTGATCCACCTGCCTCAGCCTCCAATAGTGCTAGGATGATAGGTATGAACCACTGTGCCTGGCCTACCATAATTCTTGAAATAATAATTCTTGAAATAGTGATTGCTGAATTGGTTTTATTTTATTAGTAAACATATAATAAAAATTCTATTCAAAAACTATTTAAAAAATAAAATGATAAATAAAATAAGATATATTATATGTTAAAGGAATATTTAAAAAATATTTAGATGAATTATCTACATATGAAAATTATGTAAGCAGAATGTTTTGTCTTGGTACTTATTTGAGTGCTATAATTAATAACATATTGGTGAGGACATCTCTGCCTTTATTTTCCCAGTAAATTTCACCTACATTAACCCTATAATTTCCCTACTTCCCAAAGACTCCTCTGACAATTTTAGGTATCCTGCCATTAGAATTGCTGCATCAGCCACAAGCTGATAGGGCAGCAAACACCAAGATGCTGTTCACATGCATTTCCTTTTATTGCTGAGAGTCGTGCATGGTGCCTGTCTTAGACCTTTCAGGCTGCTATGACAAAATGCCATAAACTTGGTGGCTTATGAACAGCAGCAATGCATTTCTCACAATTCTGAAGGCTGGGAAGTCAAAAACCAAGGCACTGGCTGATAAAGTGTCTGGTAAGGGCCCACTTCCAGGTTCATAGCTGGTGTCTTCTCACTATGTCTTTACCTGGTGGAAGGAAGAAGACAGCTCTTTGTGGTCTCATTTGTAACGATACTAATCCCATCCATGAAGACCTAATCTCATCACCTAATACCTTCAAATACAAATAACTTCACACTAGGGTTAGGATTTCCACATATGAATGCTGGGGGGACATAAACGTTCAGTTCATAGCAAGTGTTCTTGGAACATTGTTGTTAGATACTTTGTGTCTAGAAAGGGTTGGACCTTGTATCAGATTTAACCATTTGTCAAAGTGTGAGCTCTGCTTACAGTATCCCTTCATGATCAGAACACTTAAGATAAATGGTATAGAAGGGACATTTCTTAAACCAATAGAGGCCATCCACAGCAAACCCACAGCCAGTATCGTACTGAATGGAGTTAAATTTAAATCATTTCCACTCAGATCATGAACCACACAAGGTTGCCCATTGTCTCCACTGCTCTTTAACATTGTAATGGAAATCTTAGCCATTGCAATTAGGGAAGAAAAGGCGATAAAAGGTATCCATATAGGGTCAGAAGAGATCAAACTTTCGCTCTTCGCAGATGATATGATTGTATATCTGGAAAATACCAGGGATTCTACTACGAAACTCTTAGAAGTGATCAAGGAATACAGCAGTATCTCAGGTTACAAAATCAACATTCAAAATCGGTAGCCTTTATATATATACCAACAATAGTGAAGTTGAAAAAACAGTTAAGGACCCTATTCTGTTCACAGTAGTGCCAAAGAAGATGAAATATTTGGAAGTTTATCTAACAAAGGACGTGAAAGATCTCTATAAAGAGAACGATGAAACTCTAAGAAAAGACATAGCTGAAGATCTTAACAGATGGAAAAACCTACCATGCTCTTGGCTGGGAAGAATCAACATTGTTAAAATGTCCATATTACCCAAGGCAATATACAATTTTAATGCAATCCTCATTAAAGCTCCACTGTCATACTTTAAAGGTCTTGAAAAAATAATATTTTGTTTTATATGGAATCAGAAAAAAACTTGAATAGCCAAGACATTACTCAGTAATAAAAACAAAGCAGGAGGAATAACACTACTGGACCTCAGACTATACTATAAATTGATAGTGATCAAAACAGCATGGTACTGGCACAAAAACAGAGACGTAGATGTATGGTACAGAATTGAAGACCAAGAGACAAACCCAGCTACTTTCTGTTATTTGATCTTTGACAAGCCAATTAAAAACTTTCAGTGGGGAAGATTCCCTATTTAACAAATGGTGCTGGGTGAACTGGCTGGCAATCTGTAGAAGACTGAAACTGGACCCACACCTTTTACCATTAACTAAGGTAGACTCTCACTGGATTAAAGATTTAAACTTAAGACATGAAAGTATAAAAAATACTAGAAGAGAATGCATGAAAAACTCTTGAAGAAATTGGTCTGGGCAAGTATTTTATGAAGAGGACCCACCCCCACCCCGGGCAATTGAAGCAGATTCAAAAATACACTACTGGGACCTGATCGAACTAAAAAGCTTCTGCACAGCCAAGAACACAGTAAGTAAAGCAAGCAGACAGCCGTCAGAATTTGTCTCTGACAGTTTGTCTCCATCAAAGGTTTAATAACCAGAATCCACAGAGAACTCAAACATATAAGCAAGAAAGGAACAAGGGATCCCATCGCAGGCTGGGCAAGGGACTTAAAGAGAAACTTCTCTGAAGAAGACAGGCACATGGCCTACAGACATATGAAAAAGTGCTCATCATCCTTAATCGTCAGAGAAATGCAAATCAAAACTACTTTGAGGCATCATATAACTCCAGTAAGATTAGCCCATATCACAAAATCCCAAGACCAGAGATGTCGGCGTGAATGTGGAGAAAAGGGAACATTTCTACACTGCTGGTGGGAATGCAAATTAATACATTCCTTTTGGAGAGATGTTTGGAGAACACTGGAGATCTAAAAATAGATCTGCTATTCAATCCTATAATTCCTCTACTAGGAGTATACCCAGAAGACCATAAATCACATTATAACGAAGATATTTGTACCAGAACGTTTATTGCAGCCCTATTCATAATTGCTAAGTCATGGAAAAAGCCCAAGTGCCCCTCGATCCATGAATGGATTAATAAATTGTGGTATATGTACATTATGGAACATTATGCAGCCTTAAAGAAAGATGGAGACTTTACATCTTTTATGTTTACATCGATGGAGCTGGAACATATTCTTCTTAGTAAAGTATCTCAAGAATGGAGGAAAAAGTATCTTATGTACTCAGCCATACTATGAAACAAATTTATGGCTTTCACAAGAAAGCTATAACCCAGTTATAACCTAAGAATATGGGGAAGAGGGAGAGGGCGGGGAGCGAGGGGGAGAAGGGGCAAAGGGAGGGTGATTGGTGGGGTTACACCTACGGTGCATCTTACAAGGGTACATGTGAAACTTCGCAAATGTAGAATATAAATGTCTTAACACAATAACTAAGAAAATGCCAGGAAGGCTATGTTAACCAGTGTGATGAAAATATGTCAAATGGTCTATGAAACCATTTCATGGTACCCCATGATAGCATCAATGTACACATCTATGATTTAATAAAAAAAAAAAAAATCCCAAAACTACAGATGTTGACATGGATGTAGAGAGAAGGGAACACTTGTACACTGATGGTAGGAATGCAAGTCAATACGTCCCTTTTGGAAAGAAGTTTGGAGAATACTCAAGGTACTAAATGTAGACCTATCATTCTATCCTTCAGTTCCTCTACTAAGTTTCTACTCAGATGATCAAAATTCATTTTGAAACAAAGATATTTGCACCAGAATGTTTATTGCAGCCCAACTGATAATTGCCAAGTCATGGAAATAGCCCAAATGCCCATTCACCCATGACTGGATTAACAAATTGTGGTATATGTTTAGCATCGAGTACTATGCAGCTATAAAAAAGGAGGGAGCCTTTGCATCTCTTATGTTTACCTGGATCAAGCTGGAACATGTTCTTTTTAGTAAATTATCTCAAGAATGGAAGAAAATGTACCCAACGTACGCAGCACTATTCTGAAACCAATATATAATCACCTGCACATTCATTCTAAGGAGAAAACAAAACTATAGTCTGGAAAAAAAAGGAGCAAGTAGAAGAAGAGGGGATGGGAGGAGGGAGGCTTAAGGTGGGACTTCACCTAATGTGAATAATACAGTGGTACGTGTCAAAACTATTAAGGGCACAGTATAAATGTCTTACCACAACAAATAAGTAAGATGATGGTTATGTTAAAAAGTTTGATGGTAGCTTTCCACATTGTATATCAAATCAGCACATTGTAGCCCATAAACACATTAATGTACACAGTTTGATTTAATAAAAAATAAAATATGCTTTGAAAAGTTAAATAAAGTTATCAACTCAGAAAAAGAAATGTCCTCTCAAAATAAACCTTGATTTAAAAAAATCCACAACAAAACCAAAAGGAAAACAAAGCAAAACGTAAGTAACTTGGGTACTGAAAAGCTAACCAGTGACCACAAGAGTTGGGCCTAGATAAATTATTATATTTATTTATTTATTTATTTATTTATTTATTTATTTATTTATTTATTCATTTATTTATTTATTTATTTATTTATTTTTATTGTTAAATCATAGCTGTGTACATTTCTGCAGTCAAGGGGTACAATGTGCTTGTTTCATATACAATCTGAAATATTCTCATCAAACTGTTCAACTTAGCCTTCATGGAATTTTCTTAGTTATTGTATGTAGACATTTGTATTCTGCATTTAGTAGGTTTTCCCTGTACCCATTCTAAGATGCACCATAGGTGTGGCCCCACCCATTACCCTGCCTCCGCCCTGACTTTCACCTCTCCCTTTCCCTTTCTTGGCCCTTTCCCCATATTCCTGTGCTATAGTTGGGTTATAGCATTCATATGAAAGCTATAAATTAGCTTCATAGTAGGGCTGAGTACATTGGATACTTTTTCTTCCATTCTTGAGATACTTTGCTAAGAAGAATATGTTCTAGCTCCATCCATGTAAGCATGAAAGAGGAAAAGTCCCCATCTTTCTTTAAGGCTGCATAATATTCCATGGTATAGATAAATTATTAAAACCTACTTCACAACAGCAAAGCAAATTAAGATTAAGGATATTAGTAGGTCAAAAGATAAAGCAGAAGAAAATTGAGAAAATAAAAAGGTCTTTATGCAGGTGAAATCTGGGCTCTCTCTGTAACGATAATGTGCACATGTTATATTCCTGCCTCCATGTGCCAAACTCTCCACAAGACTGAAGCGACTGCTTCTCTAAATAGCTGGCTGAACATGAGTATCTCGGCTGTCCCCACACAGGAAAGATGATGAAAGTATGTCTGTGTTCAATGTTCTGTTCTGCAAAGGGCAGTGCTGCCCTTAGTATGCTCTGTGTCCCTAGTCTTACACTGTTTTATTGGTAGCAGTTGTAAACTAGAAAATCTCCCTCCAGGGAGTCCACGGTAATCTAACTCATGCACACAAGAACTCATAAAGCTTCCATCTGCCTCTATGTGGCCATAGAGGACACAGAACATTCTGTATACTGTAATTGAAATGAAGGATTTCAGAGCTGGAATAATCCTTTGAGGTCACCTAATCTCCTAATCAATGATGAAAAGCCTCCAAAAGATATTAAATATCTCCTTTCAGTACTGATTTCCTCTTGTAATTTGTTTTTATTTCTCTTCAAGTCTGGGTGTCCATGTTCCTGTAACATGTTTCTTCTCCCTGTGTGCAGCCTATAGTCCAGCTGGACACCAAGCTCATTAAGCATGGACAGCATTTAGTGCTGTGTGATTTACCATGTCAAATGTCTTTGATTAGTGGTTATCTGCTTTACTGTTCTGCTATGTTGGGAGGCATTTCTGAATGACAAAATGTACAAACCACCCAGTCACCATACCTGGGAGAGTGGCTCCCCCAACTGACATTGTGCCTTCAGTTTTTCTATCTGTTTGTTCAACAGAGTGACTTCAGCCTTCACATGCAGTCTGTGGTTTTAGATTTTTTTATTAGAAGCTTTTTTTTTTCATTCTGCAATGGATGATCAATATATAAATGTTTATTCATCACTTACCTAGTGTATAACCAGAGTTATGTTCAGTAGACATCATATTACTGTATTTGGGGAACATGGACCAGATTCTCCAGTAATCTACATGAAGAGAAAAATGTAAATGAACCAGTATCTGTGCTTTACTTAATGTTTTGCAAGGACAAAAACAAGAGTACCTGGTAGGCTTGATCTTTCTGCGGTAGCTGAACGTCCTTCAGCCTGATGATGTCTTTGAGCTCTACCAACAACTGCTGTGTACAAGCCAGGTGTTTAAGAACACTCTCCTATGTTCTCTTGGTCAATTTCATCCCAGCTTCCTGGGTTGATTCCTGGTTTTCAGATAAAAAGAAAAATTGGCCAGCGTAGCAGGGAAAAGGTATCAGATTCCAAACAGGAATTTCCTTGCTCAAACTACGTCATCTTTTGTTACGCCCAACTCATATCCTATTAACTTAAAAAACTTTTGAACTCTGATCCAATAATAATAATAAAAATAACAACAACAATAATCTCAGAAATTATATTAAGTGTTTGAGAAGAGTTAAACATTTTATAAATGTTATCTCATTTAAAATATTATCCGACTTCTACCAAAGAGAAAATTAAAGGGAACAATACATTACAGGCCATTAAGAAAAAGACCTCAAAACTTTAAGTTAAGAGAGTAGTTGAATAAAATTCTCTTAACCACTAACCATTACTGCTTTTCTTTTCTGAAACCACTTCCATTGATTCTTTATGTGGCCCTCAGAAAATACCACATCAATTATGAGAGGATATGTGCATAAAATCATAAAGACAAACAGATATTCTCAAAAACAAAAGGTGGCCTAGTTCCACCACTTGTCATTTAAATCTTTCCTGTGGAAGATAAATCTCTCCCCCAGAATCAGAAGAAAGTCTTTGTAATCTGACAATAGACAAGGCCCTACAGGGACAAAGAAGAATGACCTTTCAAATATCACCTTGGTTCTCATCACTGCATCTCTTTAGGCTACAAGCTTATAGAAAGAGCACCACTTATAATGTTTCAAGACCTTTTCAATCCCAGCTTCCAGCTAGCACCAGAAAGGGTGCTCACACTTTTCTCTCTGAAACTTGGAACATATGTCTTGTCTGTTTAAATCATAACAGAGCTACTCACAAGGCTCAAGGGAGCTATCTCATTTTCAGATTTCATCTCCTGAAAATTTATGCTCACCAACGTTTTGTAATCATGATAGGGGGAAAAAAACATAAGAATTAGCAAATTGGACATAGGTTTCTCCTACATTTGGTAACCATATCACATGTAAGTGAAACAGAACTGTGCAGGTGAAATATGTTAGATACAGTCAGCTACATAATGGTGTCTTCAAGAAGGCATTTGAGTGGGTACAATGTACTCACATACTATTCTCTTCAGTGGTAACTGTGCAGCGATTTTACAATCATCACCACTAATATCATTTTTTTTTTTTTTTTTTTTTTTTTAATTTGGCCGGGGCTGGGTTTGAACCCGCCACCTCCGGCATATGGGACCGGCGCCCATACCCGCTGAGCCACAGGCGCCGCCCCACTAATATCATTTTTAAAATAACATACCAGGATGTAATTTGTTCAGTACAAGTATGATGAAGTACACTTGAAAGGTAATCCTTAATTCCTTTTCTCTCAAGGCAGTTTCACTTAAAAACATGAAGTTATTACTCCTTCTTCCTCTGCCAGACTATTATTATTTCCCACTTTTTCAAACAAACTCCATGATTCTGCAAAACTTTTCTTACCAGACCCCGTTGTTACAGGAAACTTTTAGACAGTCATTAAAATTTTGATATAGACATAGTTCAAAGGGTATATCACTAACTGCATACATTAGAAAAGAAAGAAGGAGAGAAAACATTAACTTATGCTGTTTCTGCAGGAAACCATTAAAAAGACTAAATTTATTTTCAAATATAAGCAGAAAAAAAAGGAAAGAAAATTACAGCAGAAATCAATAAAATAGAAAAATAGAGAAAATCAATGAAACCAAAAGGAAGTTCTTTGAGAACATCAATAAAAATTGTAAAGCTGTAGTCAGCTGACCAAGATAAACCAGGGAAGACACAAATTATTGCCATCATAAATGAGAGAGAAGACATCATTACAGATCTAACAAACATTAAAAGATAACAACCAGGTGGAGTGGCTCATGCTTGTATTCATAGCCCTCTGGAAGGCCGAGGTATGTGGATTGCTTGAGCTTAGGATTTGAAAAGCAGCCTGAGCACAAGTGACACAATACCTCTACTAAAAATAGAAAAATGAGCTGGTTGTCTGTAGTATCAGCTACTCGGTATGGTGAGGAAGGAGGATCGTTTGAGCCCAAGAGTTTTAGGTTGCCATGAGCTAAGACACCATGACCTTCTACCCAGGGCTGTTCAATGCGTTGAGTTTGTCTCAAAAACAAACAACAACAAAGAAAAACCCTCAAACCAAAGGTAAAAAGTACTCAAAAACAGAGACATAGACACTTGGAATTGAATTGAAAACCAAGAAATGAAACTAACATCTTACAACCACCTAATCTTCGATAAACCAAACAAGAACTTACCTTGGGGGAAAGACTCCCTATTCAAAAAATGGTGTTGGGAGAACTGGATGTCTACATGTAAAAGACTGAAACTGGACCCACACCTTGCCCCACTCACAAAAATTGATTCAAGATGGATAAAGGACTTAAATTTAAGGCATGAAACAATAAAAATCCTCCAAGAAAGCATAGGAAAAACACTGGAAGATATTGGCCTGGGCAAAGACTTCATGAAGAAGACTGCCATGGCAATTGAAACAACAACAAAAATAAACAAATGGGACTTCATTAAACTGAAAAGCTTCTGTGCAGCTAAGGAGACAATAACCAAAGCAAAGAGACAACCTACACAATGGGAAAGGATATTTGCATATTTTCAATCAGACAAAAGCTTGATAACTAGGATCTATAGAGAACTCAAATTAATCCACATGAAAAAAGCCAACAATCCCATAGATCAATGGGCAAGAGACATGAATAGAACTTTCTCTAAAGATGACAGACGAATGGCTAACAAACACATGAAAAAATGTTCATCATCTCTATATATTAGAGAAATGCAAATCAAAACAACCCTGAGATATCATCTAACCCCAGTGAGAATGGCCCCCATCACAAAATCTCACAACTGCAGATGCTGGCGTGGATGTGGAGAGAAGGGAACACTTTCACACTGCTGGTGGGAATGCAAACTAGTACAACCTTTCTGGAAGGAAGTATGGAGAAACCTCAAAGCACTCAAGCTAGACTGCCGCGGACCGCCAGTCGAATGAGTCTCAGTCCGAGGGCTTTCAGGGCGAGAACGGCTCAGGTTGATTGAAAGGGCGACGCAGGAAAATGACAAACTGCCACACACCAAGGATGATGAAGAAAGCAGTTGTACTTTACTGATTTTTAGGCATGGTATTTATACATTTTTGACAATGTCTTACAAACTACAAAAGATATTTTTATGACTTGCTGATGCTTACAAAGTTCTTATCGAGTTTTGTAGATGGGAGTAGTCAACTGTCTTTTCTTAGACAATGTTTCTGCCCGTAAGGGGGAACAAAGGACTGCTGCTTATCAGCAGTTACTCTTTTACTTCTCTTTATCTATGTTTAAACCTTCTTTCTTTGTAAAACTGCTTTGTTCACATTTTGTATTTTTATATTTTTATATTTGATTATGATTTTTATGTTGTTAGTGAATTGATAGTGAATTATGTATATGTTTTAAGTGTATAGTGACAAAATTATAGAGAAAGCAATTTCATAGAAAACTTATTTCAAAGAAACAGTTTCAAAGGGACATAAGGTAGAGATAAGAGACCGGAGGGAGCGGGTATCTGGTAGGAACATCTTAACTTATCATCCCTGCATTCTCTTGATACATTGTTTCAATTAACTGACCTTTATGGTGGGAACGTGTTCCCTTGGAGACATTTAGTCTCCATTGTATAGATGAAGTCATGGATTAGTAAGTCATTATGTTTATTCTTAGTTTCTGAGGACATTCAAGCAACAATTAACCATTCAACTCAACAAACAAGTTTCAAACAGGTTTCAGGGTAAAGGTTATTCAGGCCTTTATGCCGCACCTCATGAATTCTTACGTTCACTAAAAGGCATGCTAGGCAACTTATGCGCTGCTGTTGCAGGCCAGGGGGACCGGGGGCAACGCTCCGGGGAGCACTCACCGCCTTACCACAGTTTTTACAACGCGGACAGAGCCATCCCGCCACGGCTTGATGCCGGGGGTGCGGCACTAGACCTCCCATTTGATCCTGCAATCCCATTACTGGGCATCTACCCAGAAGGAAAAAAATCCTTTTATCATAAGGACACTTGTACCAGACTGTTTATTGCAGCTCAATTTACAATCGCCAAAATGTGGAAACAGCCTAGATGCCCACCAACCCAGGAATGGATTAACAAGCTGTGGTATATGTATACCATGGAATACTATTCAGCCATTAAAAAAAATGGAGACTTTACATCCTTCGTATTAGCCTGGATGGAAGTGGAAGACATTATTCTTAGTAAAGCATCACAAGAATGGAGAAGCATGAATCCTATGTACTCAATCTTGATACGAGGACAATTAATGACAATTAAGATTATGGGGGGGAAGCAGAAAGAGGGAAGGAGGGAGGGGGTGGGGCCTTGGTGTGTGTCACACTTTATGGGGGCAAGACATGATTGCAAGAGGGACTTTACCTAACATTTGCAAACAGTGTAACTGGCTTATTGTACCCTCAATGAATTCCCAATAAAAAAAAAAAAAAAAAAAAAAAAAACAGGTAGTCAAAGTTGATTATGTTTAGCAGGATGCAGCCATCCCAGAATAATGGAGGCTTCCCAGTTTGGAGATCCTCAGAGATGTATCAACTTTCTTAAAAACCAAGGAGGCAACTTAATGTGGTCTTCAAATCAGGTACAGAGTGTTCTGCAGACAACAAACTTTTTATATCATGTTATTCTTTCAACTTTATATTTTTGTATATTTTGTATATAGTAATATCATGCGTCATGCACCTGTAAATATACAAGGTTTGAGGAGATTCATGCTCAGACTTGTTTTACTGATAGGTTGTGCAGTGAAAATGTGTAGAAACTACTGCTATAGTTAAGGAAGTGAAGAAAAAAGGACTAAATTCATTCCCTGGTTAAGGGACAAAAAGAGAAAGCTGTGAAGCACTTAGCACACACATGTCTGAAATTTTTAGTATGCTTCAAATTTTTTCTTTTTCTATTCTAAGACCATTTGCCACCATTTATCCAACAGAATTATTTTTGGAATTTTGACGATTCATGTCCACTTTAACCTTCTATATTTTATTAACTACTGCTCTGGAAAGGCCTATAGCCTTTCTGTAAGGATATCTCCATTGCCATCTAGCATAGAGCCATATTTGGTTCTGTAAGTGCTCTGATAGCTTGCAATTATGTCCAAATACTTACCCAAGATTTGAATAGCACTTCTCACTCTTAAAATGTACTCTCCTCTTAAACCAACTGGAGCTATCTAAGTAAGATAAATGAATTCCTCACTCCTCCGAGGACAAGCCTTCCCCTTCTTCTGCATAACATATTCCACACATTCAATGAAAAAAGTAACTTCAACACCCTTCTCAAGGTTCGTACTCCTCCAATAGCCTGGTGGCCTCTATATGATTCCCGGGATTTCAGTGTTGTTAGGAGTGCAGATATCATCTTTCTCCTCTCGTCTTCCCAGCCACACATTTAGCATTAGCAGGATAACTGTACAGGCCTTTGTTTGCATTAAAATCTCCAATGAGTTTCTGGACCCTGCCCTCAAGAAATTTCACAAGTCCTTATCCTGATGTACTTTTGGACGCTAAGTTTGTTTACGGTCCTCTGCCCCCTCCTTCCTGCTTTCTCCTCTTCTCAAGCTGCCTTCATCTCATCCAGCTCCACTTCTTCCATCTGATCCTCCTCTTCCCTCCTCACCTACTCTCCCTTGCCCTCCTCCTTTTCCTCTAACCTCCTGCTCCCCCAGCACCATGTTTAACAATATTTTATACTTTTAATACTCTGCCTCCATGATATTTAAAAGTGCAACATTTGTCGTCCTCCTCCTCCTTCCATTACTGAGATTTCACTATTGGTGTGATCACAGGCACCATCCTTCTCATGGTTCTGGAAATGACTTAACTTTAGCAGGAACACTAGACAGGCCTCTGTTTCCATCAAAGTATCTAATGGATCTGTCACTTCTATCTTACAGAACCGTGATTTGTTAGCATCCAGCCTCACTTATGGAACATTAAGTTTGTTTAGGACCCCAATATGGGGATCTGGGAGACTCTAACCTCACTGGCCACCTACAGAGGTCACTTAAAGGAGGTTGCCCTGGGAACAATGCCATGTGTACACGAGTGACTAGGGTGCTGTTTCTGCTGTCTCTCGGAGGAGAAACAATCAAGGGGTGGAAGGGCAGCTAGACAGGAGAATGTGCTCCAAGGCAGTGCAGAGACCACAAGCCCCTGAAAGGGCCAAAGTGGCAGTGCAGATAGCCAAACTATGTCTGGTAGGTGAAAAGAGATGGCTGAACAACTAACTGGATCCCAGCCTGAATCCAGGAGACACAGGGGCATGGAAGTGGAGTGGGGCTGCTTTGGCAGCCCACTTAGGAGCCTGTGGCAAGGTGGCAGTTACTGAACTCCTAGAGACGAGTTGGGGACCATTCCTCACTCATCTGAAACTAGCTGTCACCAGAGCCTACAGCTACCCCCTTCCCAACTTAATCCACCTAAGCTCAGGAGCCTGTAAGAGACACCCACCACTGCTGTGTCCACCGTGGAGTGCGTCCCTCAGGGTTGACATGGATGGTAACATCAGAGCATCAGCCAATCCGGTCTGTCGGATGGGTGCTACCAGGGTGACCAGGCACACGCTCTTTGTGACCCACAACCATCAGAAAAATGATGGATTTGAGGCATATTTATCAACTGTTATTAATTTGTTCTTGAGTCAGAAAAAGAGGGACCCGTACCAAACGTCCTTATAGTCACACCAGAAATGGAGCCAGACTTGGTTTTGGATCCCAATTATGTGACCCTGCAAGAGCCCAGTGAGGTTATCCGGGGAGCTACACATCCATTCAGGCTTCCTGTTCACACGTGTGATCAAGGAAAATTAGGCAACAAAATTACCTGAAAACCCTTCACTTGGAAAAATAATTCATCACATACCACCATGCCCCCAATTTTACCTTACCTGTCTGAATTATGTGTAAGCTGTCTCAAATTCAGGCTTCTATGTCATCTGCAGAAGCCACGTCTCTAGCAGAAAAATGATTAGACTTTTTCTGTAGAGAGGAGAAATGTGTTGTTATTTGGGGAAAAGGCAACAGTGAAAGAAACAAAGATGAAACAATTGTGGATCACTTGGACTAGGACAGTGCCCGTACGCAACCAGTCACACATCTCTTAACATCAACCTCATTAAGGAATATGTTGTATTTCCTCATACATGTATAGATGTCTCATTCACAGACCTGGGCCAGAGCTCAACTGACCGACTTTATTACAGTTCTCCTTTATGAAAGCAGAAGGGACTATCTGGAGGTAATTAATGGTCTCAATTGAATGCAAGTTTCAACTGGGAACATGGCAACCTCCTCCACCTCTTTTCCCCCTCCTCCTTGTATTCCTCATCCTCTGAGTACTCGTTATTGTCCTCCTCTTCCTCCACCCGTAGTCCTCCTTCACCTCTTGCTCTGGTTCCACCTCATTCTTGCCTACCTCCATCTTAGGCACCTTCTCCTCCTCTTCCAGGTGTACCTACTCCTTCTCCCAACCTTCCCTTCCCCGGATCTCACTGTGGGGGGAACTTGAACACCATCTTTCCCTTCTCAGCTTCCTTCCAACCCGTTAGTATTGGTAGGATCACTGAACCGGCCTCCTTCTGCATTAATACCACCAATGTTTCTGTGCATACTATCCTCAAGAAATGTAATTCATTTGGTTCTCACCTCTCTCTTGGGATAGCAAGTTTGTTTAGGACCTGAGTGGAGGTGACCAGTACGGGGTCTCTGCCATCAGCTGCAATGTACAGAAGTGACCTAAAGCAGGCTGCTCTGGGAACAGGGCCATACACACAGAAGTGAGCTAGGAGTTCAATAACTCCCACTCTCACCTGAAAGTAGCTGTCACTTGAGGCTACAGATTCTTTCCCAGCCCCCTCCAATTTAAGCCCTCTCAGCTCGAGAGCCTGTAACAGACACCCACCACTGCTGTGTCTTCCACAGACTGAGTTGCTCAGCGTTGCAATGAAAGGTAACAGCAGAGCATCAACCAACGTGGGCTGTTGGAAGGGCATCACCAGGGAGACCAGGCATACCCTCTTTGTGACACACACTATCAAAAAAAACGATGGATTAGAGGCAAATTTATCAACTGTCATTAATTTGCCCTTAGGTCATAAAAAGAGAGAAAACCATACTAGAGAAGGTCCTTCTATTTGAACACACCAAACATGGAACCAGAGTTTGTTTTATATCCCAATTAAGTGACCCTATAGGAGCCCAGTGACATTACACGGAAGCTAGAAAATCATTCAGGCTAACTGTTCACTTGTGTTAAGAAGAAGATTCAAACAACAAAACATCTGGATTACTTGGACTCTGGCAGTGCCCCTATTCAAACACTCACACATCTCTGAATATCAATCTCATTAAGGAAAATGTCATTAAGGAATCAATCTCATTAAGGAAAACATTTCCTCATACACGTATATATATCTTCTTCAAATACATGGTCCAGAGCTCCATTGACCGACTTCATTACACTTTTGCTTTATGAGAGCAGAAGGGGCTATCTGTAGGTAATTAATGGTTTCTCTTTTATTTATTTATTTTTTTTATTGTTGGGGATTCATTGAGGGTACTATAAGCCAGGTTACACAGATTGCAAACAGGGAATGTGACATCCTTCTCCCACTCCTCTTCCCCTTGTTCCATAACCTTACTTTTTTTCCTCCGTTGGTTCCACCTCCTTCTCACTCACCTCCACCTCAGCCACCTCCTCTTCCTTCAGCTGTACCTCCTCCTGCTCCCCACCTGCCCTTCCCAGGATCTCACTGTTGGGGGATCTCAATCACCATCATTCTCTTCTCAGCTTCCCACCAACCGTTAGCATTGGCGAGATCATGGGACGGGCCTCCTTCTGCACTAATACCACCAATGTTTCTGTTAGTTCTGTTCTGAAGAATTGTAAGTCATTTGGGTCCTGCCTCTCTCTTGGGATGGTAAGTTTGTTAGGACCTGAATGGTGGTGTCCAGCATGGGGTCTTTCACATCAGCTTCCATGTACAGAAGCTACCTAAAGCAGGCTGCTCTGGGAACAAGGCCAAGCACACAGAACTAAGCAGACATCCCCCCCTGTCTCATGAGGGGAGCTGTCCTGTTTTGACGGGGCAGCCATGGCAGCCAGACATGAGAATGTGCTCCAAGGCAGTGCAGAGAGACCACATGCCCCTGAAAGAACCAAAGTGGCAGTTAGGTTAGCAAAACTTTGCCTGGTAGGTGAAGAGAGGTGGGTAAACTCATTGGATTTCAGGATGAATTTAGGAGACATGAGGTGGGAAGGGAACTGGAGTGTGGCTGCTTTAGTGTCCACTTAGGTGCCTATGGCCAGGTGGCAGTTACTGAACTGCCAGAGAGGAGTTGGAAGACTTCATCTCTCACCTGAAAGTAGCTGTTAATGGAGGCTAAATCTTCTCCCCTCCTAATTTAAGCCACCTCAGCTCAGTGGCCCATAAGAGACACCCACCACTGCTGAGTCCGCCATGGAGCGAGTCATTCACAGTTGGAATGGAAAGTACATCACAGCATGGGCCAATCATTGCTGTTGGAAGGGCGTTACCAGGGCAACCAGGCACACCCTCTCTGTGACACTGTACCATCAAGAAAATGATGGATTTGAGGCACATTAATCAACTGTCATTAATTTCTCCTTAGGTCAGAAAAAGAGAGAACCATACTAAGAGAAGGTCCTTATATTCACACTAAAAATGAAAATAGACTTTGTGGGCGGCACCTGTGGCTCAGTCGGTAAGGCGCCGGCCCCATATACTGAGGGTGGCGGGTTCAAACCCGGCCCCCGGCCAAACTGCAACCAAAAAATAGCCGGGCGTTGTGGCGGGCGCCTGTAGTCCCAGCTACTCGGGAGGCTGAGGCAAGAGAATCGCTTAAGCCCAGGAGTTGGAGGTTGCTGTGAGCTGTGTGAGGCCATGGCACTCTACCAAGGGCCATAAAGTGAGACTCTGTCTCTACAAAAAAAAAAAAAAAAAAAAAAGAAAATAGACTTTGTTTGGAATTCCAATTAAGTTACCCTGCAAGAGCCCAGTGAGATTACCCAGGGAACTACACATCCAATCATGCTTCCTGTTCACACGTGTGATCAAGAAGATTCAGGCAATAAAAGTGTCTGAAAATCCTTCACTTTAAAATAATTCATCACATACCACCATGCCCCCAATTTTACCTTACCCCTCTGAATAATGTCTAAGCTGTCTCAAATTCAAGTTTCTATGCCATCTGCAGAAGCCAGGTCTCTAGCAGAAAATGATTAGACTTTTTCTGTAGAGGGTAGAAACGTGATGTTGTGTGGGAACAAGACAACAGTACAAGAAGCAAAGATGACAATTGTAGATCACTTGGACTAGGACAGTGCCCCTGCTCAACTGCTCACACATCTCTTAACATCAATCTCTAAATGTTTTGTCCAGATTCAATGAAATTTTATTTCTTTTTTTTTTTCTTCATTTATTGGGTGGGGCCAGGTTTATACCCACCACATCCAGTATATGGTGCCAGCGCCCTAGTCCTTGAGCCACAGGCACCGCCACTTTCAACATCAATCTCACGAAGGGAAAAATGGTATTTACTAATGCATGTGTGGATGTCTCCTTCAAAGACATGGGCCAGAGCTGCACTGAATGAGTTCATTGCACTTTCCTCCACTTTGGCCTCCTCGAGCAAAAGTCCTTACTGCACTAATGTAATGTGGGTTTATCATCAGAACAAGAAAATCAATGAAGTCCCCCAAAATCATAACACCAAAGAGATCTCTTATCTAGAAACAGAAGAGAATTTGACAAATCCATTACCCTCATGATTAAGGTATTTGGTAATTAGAAATAGAATGAAATTCCTAAGCCTACAAAAAGCATTCAGTGAAAAATCTGCACCCCTACTCCCATAAGGCAAAAATATCTTGATATCTGAGGAAAACATTATTATTATGTGCTCATGAAACTGGATGTAGTAATCATAAAAGGTACAATATAAAAGGAAAAATAAATTCTCCCTGCTGGAAACAAAGAAGTAAGAATTCTGTTTTTATGTTGATAAGACACACTTGATTCTAAATGTTTGTAAGAATTTACAGAAACCTACTTGAACTGATAAATGAGTTCAGTGAGTTGTCAAAATACAAGATGAATATCCAAAATTCACTTGTAGTTTTATACTAGCAATGAACATTACTAAAATGAAATTCTGAAAACAATTTCATTGATAATAGTATCAAAAAGGATATGTTTACAAGGAAAGTGTAAAAATCTAATGCTAGCCTACTACATGGAAAATAAACTTATTCAAAGAAACATAAAAACAAATCTGAACAGACCTCTGTATTCTGATTTCTTTGTATACTTTATTATGAAGTATGTCAGTTAAAACTTGACAGGATAAAATGAAACATTTTCATATTATCTTCATTACTAAAAAGTATGGGACAGAAAACTCATAAACTCAAAAATAATTCTGCTACATCATTTAGAAAAGCTCATCCTAACTTTTCTATTTGAAATCTTATGTAATTTTTATTGACTTTGTTCCATAATTTTATACTGAATCTTAATTCCTATTTGGTAAGTATTTCAGATTGCTACTCAGCTTACCGGAGATTTCTACTCAGTGCAGGACATCAAAAAGCCCAAAGCTACTCGGAGATTTAAACACTCCTTTGGCAGTGTTGGACAGATGCTCCAATAAGAAGCTAAGCAAAGAAATTTTAGACTTAAATGTAACCGTTCACCAATTGGACTTAACAGACATTTACAGAACATTTCATCCTAACAAAATTGATACACATTCATCTCATCAGCTCATGGAACGTCCTCCACAATTGATCACATCTTAGGTCATAAGTCGAACCTCAGCAAATTTAAAAGAATAGAAATTACTCCTTGCATCTTCTCAGACCATCATGGAATAAAAGTTGAACTCAGTAACGACAGGAATTTGCATACTCATACCAAAACATGGAAACTAAATAACCTCATGCTGAATGATAACTGGGTCATAGACATAGATTAAGAAGGAAATTACCAAATTTTTGGAACAAAATTTTAAGGAAGACATGAATTATCAGAACCTCTATGATACCGCAAAGGCAGTCCTAAGAGGCAAATTTATTGCACCGAAAGCCTTCCTCAAGAAAACGGAAAGAAAGGAAGTTAACAACTTAATGGAACATCTCACTCAACTGGAAAAGGAAGAATATTCCAATCCCAAACCCAGCAGAGGAAAAGAAATAAGCAAAATCAGAGCAGAATTAAATGAAATTGAAAACAAAAGTGTTATACAGATCAATAAATTTAAAAGTTGTTTTTTTGAAAAGGTCTATAAAATAGATAAACCTTTGGCTAACCTAAAAAACAAAAAAAGAAAGAGGCAGCGCCTGTGGCTCAGTGAGCAGGGCGCCGGCCCCATATGCCGAGGGTGGCGGGTTCAAACACAGCCCCGGCCAAACTGCAACAAAAAAATAGCGGGGCGTTGTGGTGGGCACCTGTAGTCCCAGCTGCTTGGGAGGCTGAGGCAAGAGAATCGTGTAAGCCCAAGAGTTAGAGGTTGCTGTGAGCCATGTGACACCACGGCCCTCTACCTGAGGGCGGTAGAGTGAGACTCTGTCTCTCCAAAAAAAAAAAATAAATAATTGTGAAATCTCTAATTTCATCAATCAGAAATGGCAAAGACAAAATAACAACAGACTTCTCAGAAATTCAAAAAATCCTAAGGAATATTGCAAGAAACTCTATTCTCAGAAATATGAAAATCTGAAGAAAATAGACCAATGCTTGGAAGCACGCCACCTTCCTAGACTTAGCCAGAATGAAGTGGAAATGTTGAATAGGCCTGTATCAAATTCTGAAATAGCATCAACCATACAAAATCTCCCTAAAAGGAAAAGCCTGGGAACAGATGGCTTCACATCAGAATTATCCCAAACCTTTAAAGAGGAACTAGTACCC
This sequence comes from Nycticebus coucang, assembly GCF_027406575.1. Classification (NCBI taxonomy): domain Eukaryota; kingdom Metazoa; phylum Chordata; class Mammalia; order Primates; family Lorisidae; genus Nycticebus; species Nycticebus coucang. Next base: position 13,040,776 of record NC_069805.1, on the reverse strand, counting down.
ATATTACTTAAACTTTTCCCAACACATTCTATGAAGCAAACATCATCTTGATCCCCAACCAGGAAAAATTGTAGATCCTAGCAAACAGAATCCAGCAACAGATCAAACGAAGTATGCAACATGACCAAGTGGGTTTTATCTCAGGGCCTCAAGACTGGTTCAGTATACGTAAATCTATAAATATAATTCATCACATAAACAAAATAAAAAACAAAGACCATATGATTCTGTCAATTAATGCCGAAAAAGTTTTTGATAATATCCAGCATCGTTTCATGATCAGAACACTTAAGAAAATGGAGACAGAAGGCATATTTCTTAAACTGATAGAGGCCATCTACAGCAAACCCACAGCCAATATTGTCTTGAATGGAGTTAAATTGAAATCATTTCCACTCATATCAGGCAAGGTTGCACATTGTCTCCACTGCTTTTTAACATTGTAATGGAAGTCTTAGCCCACAACAATTAGGCAAGAAAAGGCAATCAAGGATATCCATCATCAGAGGAGTTCAAACTTTCACTCTTCACAGATGATATGATTGTACATCTGGAAAACACCAGGTATTTATTCTACTACAAAACTCTTAGAATTGATCAAGAAATACAACAGCATCTCGGGTTACCAAAGTAACACTCATAAATCTTGTAGCCTTTATATGTACCAACAATAGCCAAGCTGAAAAAACTAAAGGACTCTATTCTGTCCACAGTAGGGCCCAAGAAGTTGAAATATTTGGGAATTTACCTAACAAAGGACGTGAAAGATCTCTATAAAGAGAACTATGAAACTCTAAGAAAAGAAATAGCCTGAAACATTACTGTATTTTTTGATGACTTCTAGGAGTCTTGTGGTTGCATCTTTGGGATTTTCTAAGTATAAGATCATGTCGTCAGCAAAGAGGGAGAGTTTGACATCCTCTGCTCCCATTTGGATTCCCTTTATTTCCTTCTCTTGCCTAATTGTATTGGCTAGAACTTCCAGCACTATGTTGAATAGTAAAGGTGACAGAGGACAACCTTGTCTGGTTCCGGTTCTAAGAGGGAAAGCTTTCAGTTTTATCCCATTCAGTAAAATATTAGCTGTGGGTTTGTCGTAGATAGCTTCGATCAGTTTTAGAAATGTGCCACCTATGCCTATACTCTTCAGTGTTCTAATTAGAAAAGGATGCTGGATTTTATCAAATGCTTTTTCTGCATCTATTGAGAGGATCATGTGATCTTTATTTTTGCCTCTGTTAATACAGTGGATAATGTTTATGGACTTGCATATGTTAAACCAGCCTTGCATCCCTTGATCATGATGAATGACTTTTTTTGATGATAAGCTGTAATCTATTGGCTAGGATTTGGTTGAGAATTTTTGCATCTCTATTCATGAGTGAGATTGGTCTGAAATTCTCCTTTTTGTTTGGGTCTTTTCCTGGTTTTGGTATCAGGGTGATATTTGCTTCATAGAATGTGTTGGGGAAGATTCCTTCTTCCTCAATTTTTTAGAATAATTTCTGCAGTACAGGAATAAGCGCTTCCTTGAAGGTTTGATAGAATTCTGGGGTGAAGCCATCTGGACCAGGGCATTTTTCGGTTGGAAGATTTTTTGTTCTTTCTTTGATTTCAGTGCTTGAAATTGGTCTGTTCAGGAGCTCTATTTCGTCCTGGGTAAGTCTAGGGAGAGGGTGTGATTCAAAATATTTATCCATTTCCTTCACATTGTCAAATTTCTGGGCATAGAGTTTCTGGTAGTATTCAGAGATGATCTCTTGTATCTCTGTGGGATCAGTTGTTATTTCCCCTTTATCATTTCTGATTGAGGTTACTAGAGATTTTACTTTTCTATTCCTCGTTAGTCTGGCCAATGGTTTATCTATTTTATTTATTTTTTCAAAAAACCAACTCCTTGTTTCATTAATTTTCTGAATGATTCTTTTGTTTCAATTTCATTGATCTCTGATTTGATTTTGGATATTTCTTTTCTTCTACTGAGTTTAGGCTTAGATTGTTCTTCTTTTTCCAATTCCATAAGATGGCTTGTGAGATTGTTGACATGCTCTCTTTCTGTTTTTTGGATGTAGGCATCTAAAGCGATGAATTTTCCTCTCAAAACTGCTTTTGCAGTATCCCACAGGTTTTGGTAGCTTGTGTCTTCATTGTTGTTATGCTCAAGGAAATTAATGATTTCCTGTTTTATTTCTTCCTGCAACCATCTGTCATTCAACAGAAGATTGTTTAATTTCCATGCCTTTGTCTGGGGTCAAGCGTTTTTGTTAGAGTTGTTTCCACCTTTACTGCCTTATGGTCTGAGAAGATACAAGGTAAAATTTCAATTGTTTTGATTCTGTTGATATTTTTTTTGTATCCCAGGATATGATCAATTTTGGAGAATGTTCCCTGGGGTGATGAGGAAAATGTTTATTCTTTATCTTTGGGGTGGAGTGTTCTATATGCGTCTATCAAGCACAGTTGTTCTAAGGTCTCATTTAAATCTCTTATAGCCTTGTTTAATTTCTGTTTAGAGGATCTGTCCAGCTCTGTAAGAGGAGTGTTAAAGTCCCCTGTTATTATGGTATTAACAGATATCATATTGCTCAGACTGAGTAAGGTCTGTTTCAAGAATCTGGGAGCATTTAAAATGGGTGCATAAATATTTAGAATTGAAATGTCTTCTTGTTGTATTTTTCCCTTGACCAATATAAAGTGACCACCTTTGTCTTTTTGACTTTAGTTGCTTTAAATCCACATGTATATGAAAATAAGATTGCCACTCCTCTTTTCTTCTGAATTCCATTTGCCTGAAAAATTGTCTTCCAACCCTTGACTCGGAGCTTTAATTGGTCTTTTGAAACCAGGTGTGTTTCTTGCAGACAGCAAATGGATAGCTTGTGTTTTTTAATCCAGTCAGCCAATGTATGTCTCTTCAGTGGGGAATTCAAGCGCTTAACATTTATTGAGATAATGGATAAGTGTGGTAGTATTCTATTCATCATATTTTGTGAGAGTCCATTGCTTACAGTGTGGAGGTTAGGTTCTGTCCTTTAATTTCTGAGTTCTTACTTGCTGCTGATCCATTGTGCTGGTCAGTGTGCAGAATAGGTTGAAGTATTTCCTGTAGAGCTTGTCTTGTTGTGGTGAATTTCCTCAATGTTTGTATATCCGTAAATGTTTTGATTTCTTCGTCAATTTTTAAGCTTAGCTTAGCAGGGTACAGAATTCTGGGCTGGAAATTGTTCTGTTTACGTAGATTAAAGGTAGATGACCATTGTCTTCTTGCTTGGAAAGTTTCATTAGAGAAGTCTGTGGTCACTCTGATGGATTTGCCCCTGTAGGTCAACTGGCACTTACTCCTGGCAGCTTGCAGAATCTTTCCTTTTGTCTTGACTTTGGACAGGTTCATCACAATGTGTCTTGGAGAAGCTCGGTTAGAGTTGAGGCGACCTGGGGTCCAATATCCCTCTGAAAGCAGTGTGTCAGAATCTTTGGTGGTATTTGGGAAATTTTCTTTTATAATATTCTCTAGTATGGCTTTCATTCGTCTGGGGCATTCTTCTTCCCCTTCTGGGATTCCTATAACTCGTATGTTGGAACGCTTGATAAAGTCCCATAATTCTGACAGTGAACGTTCTGCTTTGTCTCTCTTCTTTTCTGCCTCTTTTACTATCTGAGTTATCTCAAGAACATTGTCTTCTACCTCTGAAATTCTTTCTTCTGCATGGCCTAACTGTTGCTGATACTTTCCATTGCATTTTTAAGTTCCCTAATTGACTGTTTCAGTTGCTTCAGCTCTGCTATATCCTTTTAATATTCTTCACATCATTCCTCTCTTATTTGATAATGTTTTTGAATTTCCTTTTGGTTGTTTTCCATTTTATTAGCAGTTTCCTTGTTTCCATCATTTATTTCATTTTTTTTTTCAGCATGTGTGTTCTAAATTCCCTTTCTGTCATTCCTAACATTTCTTTATTGGTGGAATCCTCTTCAGTAGCTGCCTCATGGTCCCTTGGAAGGGTTGTTCTGGACTGGTTCTTCATGTTCCCAGGAGTTTTCTGTTGATTCTTCCTCATGAGTGATTTCTTTTATCTGTTTCCTTGCCCTAATTTTCCTTTCACTTCCTCTTGCTCTTTAAGTTCTTGTGCTTGTGGACTAAAAGTTCGATGAGTCCTTTTGGTACAGGACCAGATGGGTGAGAAGGTTGAAGAGGAAGAAAGGGATGAAAGAAAGGAGGACTGAGTGTAAAGAAAAAAACAATAGTGTGAATGGAGAGGGGGTGGTTAAAGGAATATTGACAAAAAGAAGAGAGGCACAGAAAGAGGGAGACAGAGCAATATAGGTGTACAGTAGGGTACTTTGACACAACCTTAAAAAAACCCACCTTCTGGGGGTGCCCAGTTGGGTGGTTCCCTTGAGGTCAGCAGCTCTTTGCTAACCTGATCTGACACAGTAACCCAGCTCCACCAAGTAGAGAGGAAAGACAAAAATGCTAGAAATCAAACCAAAACAAGCAAACAGAAAACTTTACAGGATAATATTATGTGAAAAACCAAATAATAGCGGTAGAAGCACTAGCAAAAATGAAGTTCTTGATATTGAAAAAGGCAGCAATGGGAAATTATAATTAAACTAGAAAAATTGAGAAAGAAAAAAGATCTGTTCAAAAAAGGTTGAAATTAAAATACAAAACAACATCAAAATAAACAAAAAAACAACCAAACAAACAAAAAAAGCCCAAATAAACAAAACAAAACAAACAAACAAACAAACAAACAAACAAAAACAGAACCAAAAAGACAGCAGTATGTATATGTTGTCGAATATTGTCTGGACAACACATGGTCTTCTGGGGTATGAGATGTTAATCACAGTTCTGATATGACTGGATTTTGCAGATTTCTCAAACCCCAGCAGGTAGACACCCTAAATCTCTCTTCAGATCACTTAAAAGGCACTTTGAACTTGTAAACTTGCTGAGCAGAAGCTCTCCCAGGAAAGTGCTTTTCGCTGGAATCACTGCAGAAGTGGCTATGCACTTACCCAGTGTGCTAAAACCGGTCTCACTCTGCTCCTTAGTGTGAGGGCTGCAAGGCGGCTCAGACACAACCCTTAGGCTACGTAGTTGCTAGGTTGCCAACACCCACCCAGATTCTCGCTCTGCGACCCTGAGGGTGGAGCTTGCTGGGGAAGATCAGACACAATGGCTCCCTGTGGCCCACAGCCAAACACTATTAGCTCCGTCTGGCTCAGTGGCTCAGACTGGGGCCCTAGACAATGGCCAAAATTCTCCACACTCCCACTCAAGCTCTCCCCAAGGCAGTTCAACTGAGTGAGACGTCCAAAGACACCAAAACAGTTCACAGGTAAGGGCATTCCGGTACAGTTGCGGGCAGGTTTAGAACGATTGAACACACACGACCACTTGCCGTTTTCCCACTGTTTTAGTCCTCCTCTTGGGGTCCAGAAGTCTCTTGCTCACGCCCTGTACCCTCACAGGGGTGATGGTAGGCAGATCCCATCGGCCAGAGATGCCTGGAGTCCTATCTCCCCAGACTCACGGTGCCCAGATGAAAGGAAGCTGTTACTCGGCTGCCATCTTGCTCTCAACCGACCTTTGTATACCCCAATAACAGTAAAGATGAGAAGCTAATGAAGGACACAACTCCCTTCACCAGAGTTTCATTCTTTTTTTTTTTTTTTTTATTAAATCATAGCTGTGTACATCAATATGATCATGGGGCACCATACACTTGGTTCATAGAATATTTCACACATTTTCATCTCATTAGTTGACATAGCCCTCCCAGAATTTTCTTAGTTACTTTGCCAAGACATTTACAATCCACATTTGCCAAGCCTCACATGTACCCTTATAAGATGCATTACAGGTGTGATCCTTTCAATCCTCTCCCTCCCCACGCTCTCCCCCTTCCCCCTGTTCTGAGATTGTAAATTGGTTATAGCTTTCATGTGAAGGTCCTACGTTAGTTTGATAGTAGGGGTGAATACATTGGATATTTTTTCTTCCATTCTTGAGACACTTTACTGAGAAAAATATGTTCCAGCTCCATCCATGTAAACATGAAATAGGTAAAATCTCCATCTTTCTTCAAGGCTGCATAGTAGTCCATGCTGTACATATACCACAATTTGTTAACCCATTCGTGGATCGAAGGGCACTTGGTTTTTTTCCATGACTTAGCAATTATGAATAGGGCTGCAATAAAGATTCGGGTACAAATATCTTTGTCATGATGTGGTTTTTGGTCTTCTGGGTATATGCCCAGCAGATGAATTACAGAATTGAATGGCAGATCTATTTTTAGATCTCTAAGTGTTCTCCATATATCTTTCCAAAAGGTATGTATTAGTTTGCATTCCCACCAGCAGTGCAAAAGTGTTCCCTTTTCTCCACATCCACGCCAACATCTCTGGTCTTGGGATTTTGTGATATAGGCTAGTCTCACTGGAGTTAGATGATATCTCAAAGTAGTTTTGATTTGCATTTCTCTGATGATTAAGGATGACGAGCATTTTTTCATATGTCTGAAGGCTGCTCACCTGTCTTCTTCGGAGAAGTTTCTTTTCAAGTCTCTTGCCCAGCCTGCGTAGGGTTCCCTTGTTCTTTTCTGGCTAATGCGTTTGAGTTCTCTGTGGATTCTGGTTATTAAACCTTTGTCAGAGACATAACCAGCAAATCTATTCTCCCATTCTGTGGGCGGTTTGCTTGCTTTACTTACTGTGTTCTTGTCTGTGCAGAAGCTTTTTAGTTTGATCAAGTCCCAATAGTGTATTTTTCAAGCTGCTTCAATCGCCTGGGCGGTCCTTCTCATAAAAAACTCACCCAACCCAATTTCTTCACGGGTTTCCCCTGCACTCTCTTCTAGTATTTTTAAAATTTCATGTCTTAAGTTTAAGTCTTTAATCCAGTAAGAGTCAATCTTGGTTAGTGGTGAAAGGTTTGGGTCCAGTTTCAGTCTTCTACAGGTTGCCAGCCAGTTCACCCAGCACCATTTGTAAAATAGGGAATCTTTTCCCCACTGGATGTTTTTAATTGGTTTGTCAAAGATTAAATAACGGTAAGGAGCTGGGTACATCTCTCGGTTCTGTACTCTGTTCCAGACATCTACTTGTCTGTTTTTGTGCCAATACCATGCTGTTTTGATCACTATCGATTTGTAGTATAGTCTGAGGTCTGGTAGAGTAATTCCTCCTGCTTTGTTTTTATTTTTGAGTAATGTCTTGCCTATTCGAGGTTTTTTTCTGATTCCATATAAAACGAAGTATTGTTTTTTCAAGATCTTTAAAGTATGACAGTGGAACTTTAATAGGGATTGTGTTGAAGGTATATAATGCTTTGGGTAGTATGGACATTTTCACATTGTTGATTCTTCCCAGCCATGAGCATGATATGTTTTTCCATTGATGAACATTCTCGGCTCTTTTCTTAGAGTTTCATGGTTCTCTTTATAGAGATCTTTCACATCCTTTGTTAGATAAACTCCCAAATATTCCATCTTCTTTGGCATTACTGTGAATGGGATAGAATCCTTAATTGTTTTTTTCAGCTTGACTATTTTTGGTATATATAAAGGCTACCAATTTATGAATGTTGATTTTGTAACCTGAGATGTTGCTGTATTCCTTGATCACTTCTAAGAGTTTTGCAGTAGAGTCCCTAGTGTTTTCCAGATATATAATCATATCATCTGCAAAGAGCAAAAGTTAGATCTCTTCTGACCCTATGTGCATGCCCTTGATCGCCTTTTCTTCCCTAATTGTGGTGGCTAAAACTTCCATTACAATGTTAAAAAGCAATGGAGACAATGGGCCGCCTTGTCTGGTTCCTGATCCGAGTGGAAGTGATTCCAATTTAACTCCATTCAATACATCGGCTGTCAGTTTGCTGTAGATGGCCTCTATCAGTTTAAGAAATGTCCCTTCTATACCGATTTTCTTAAGTATTCTGATCATGAAGGGATGTTGGATGTTATCAAAAGCTTTTTCTTCATCGATTGAGAGAATCATATGATCTTTGTTTTTTACTTTGTTTGTGTGCTGAATTACATTTATAGATTTATGTATATTGAACCAGCATTGAGACCCTGGGATAAAGCCAACTAGATCATGATGTATGGTTTGTTTGATATGTTGCTGTATTCTGTTTGTTAGGATCTTGTTGAATATTTTTGCGTCTATATTCATTAGTGATATTGCTCTATAATTTTCTTTTCTTGTTGGGTCTTTTCCTGGTTTGGGGATCAGGGTGATGTTTGCTTCATAGAACGTGTTGGGGAGTCTTCCTTATTTTTCTAAATTTTGGAACAGTTTGAGTAATATAGGTACTAATTCCTCTTTAAAGGTTTGGTAGGATTCTGATGTGAAACCATGTGGTCCCGGACTTTTCTTTTTGGGGAGGTTTTGCATGGTTGATGTTATTTCCGAACTTGAAATGGGCCTGTTCTACATTTCCACTTGATTCTGGTTAAGTCTTGGAAGGTGACGAGGTTCCAAGCATCGGTCCATTTCCTTCAGATTTTCATATTTCTGAGAGTAAAGTTTCATATAATATTCATTAAGGATTTTTTGGATTTCTGAGAAGTCTGTTGTTATTTCATCTTTGCTATTTCTGATTGATGAGATTAGATATTTTACTCTTTTTTTTCCTGATTAGGTTGGCCAATGGTTTATCTATTTTGTTGACCTTTTCAAGAAACCAGCTTTTTGATTTATTGATCTGTTGTATTGTACTTTTGTTTTCAATTTCCTTTAGTTCTGCTCTGATTTTGGTTATTTCTTTTCTTCTACTGGGTTTAGGGTTGGAGTGTTCTTCCTTTTCCAGTTGCTTGAGATGTCCCATTAAGTTGCCAACTTCCTCTCTTTCCATTCTCCTGAGGAAGGCTTGCAGCACTATAAATTTCCCTCTTAGAACTGCCTTTGCGGTGTCCCAGACGTTCTGATCATTCGCTTCTTCATTGTCGTTTTGTTCCAAAAATTTGGCAATTTCCTTCTTGATCTCATCTCTGACCCAGCTATCATTCAGCATGAGGTTATTTAACTTCCATGTTTTTGTATGAATATGTAGATCCCTGTTGTTACTCAGTTCAAGTTTTATTCCATGATGGTCCGAGAAAATGCATGGAGTAACTTCTATTCCTTTAAATTTACTGAGGTTAGATTTGTGACCTAAGATGTGATTGATTTTGGAGTAAGTTCCGTGGGCTGATGAGAAATTTGTGTATTCAGTTTTGTTAGGATGAAATGTTCTGTAGATGTCTGCTAGATCTAAATGCTGGATGGTTAGATTTAAATCTAAAATTTCTTTACTCAGCTTTTTGTTGGAGGATCGATCCTCACTGCCAAAGGAAGTGTTAAAATCTCCGACTGTTATGGAGCTGGAGGAAATCAAGTTGCTCATGTCTGTTAGAGTTTCTCTTATGATTTGAAGTGCCTTCTGATTGGGTGCATAGATACTAATAATTGAAATCTCATCATATTGAGTATTACCATTAACAAATTTGAAGTGAGCATTCTTGTCCTTTCTTACTTTTGTTGGTTTAAAGCCTATTGTGTCTGCAAATAAAATTGCAACACCTGCTTTTTTCTGGTTACCATTTGCCTGAAATATGGATGACCATCCTTTCACCCTGAGTCTGTATTTGTCTTTTAAGTTAAGATGTGACTCTTTTAAGCAACAGATATCTGGTCTGAGATTTTGTATTCAGTCAGCTAACCCATGTCTCTTTAGAGGACAGTTTAAGCCATTCACATTAATGGAGAGTATTGATAAGTTTGGTGAAATTTTGGGTATCGAGTTTTTCAAAAGTCCAGTGGACAATTTTAATATTTTCGCCATTGTAGAAGTTGGAGTTTGATCAGAAGTTTCTGAGTGAGTTTACATTTGTAGTAGAGGATTGGGTTGGTCATTATGGAGGGTAGGTCTGAGCATATCCTGAAGAACTGGTTTGGTTGTGGCAAATTTCTTCAACATATGAATGTGGTTAAAGTATTTAATTTCTGCATCATAGATGAAACTCAGTTTAGCTGGGTACAAGATCCGGCGTTGAAAGTTATTTTGCTTTAGGAGATTAAAAGTCGATGACCACCCTCTTCTGGCTTGAAAAGTTTCAGCAGAAAGATCTGCATTCATTCTAATGTTCTTACCTTTGTAGGTAATGGCTTTCGTTCGCCTGATAACCTTGAGAATTTTCTCCTTCATGTTGACTTTAATGAAGCTAATTATGATATGTCTGGGGGATGACTTATTGGGGTTGAACCGTGCTGGAGTTCTGAAACTGTCTACTATCTGAATTTCACAATCTCTAGGCATGTCTGGAAAATTCTCTTTCATAATTTCATGCAGAAGGGCCTCTGTGGCCATCTATGCACTTCATCATTTTCCGGAACTCCTATTATTCGTATATTTGCCTTCTTCAAATTATCCCAGAGCTCTCTAAGAGAATGATCCTTTTTTGCTCTCCATTTCTCTTCCTCTTTGAGAGTTTGGGAGCGTTTGAAGGCTTTATCTTCGATGTCAGAAATCCTTTCTTCTGCTTGGTCCATTCTGTTGCTGAGGGATTCTACTGTATTTTTCCTATCTTTAAGGGCTGCAAATTCTTGCTTCAGTGTGTCTACGTCTTTGGTGGTTTTGTGTTTAAATCCGTTAAATTCTTGAGACAACTTTTGAATTTCTCCTCGGATTCCTAATTCCATTTTATCAATCTTGTATGCAATCGAAATTCTGAATTGAATTTCTGACATGTCTGCTAGTTGTTTATGAATGGGATCTTCAATTACATCTGCCATTTCTTTTCTTGGGGGGTTGATCTATTCTGGTTATTCATGTTACCGTGGATTTTCCGCTGATTCCGCCCCATGGTGGTTTTACTCCCTTTGGTTCTTCCCCTAGGGTTTTGTTGAGGGCCTATTCAGTGCTGTAGCCTGAGGGACTGGGGACCTGTCTGGTGTGGTGGGGCTGAGTGGTTCTGACTTATCATCAGCTGGCTTCTGTTTCACCCCAGTGAAGCACTTGCTCTGGGTTGAAGTCTCAGTTCTGTGACTTGGCCCTACCCTGGATGTTTCCGGGGTCTGTGAGTCACCTCAGGCAAATCCTATACTCAGGGGTGGCCTCCTATGTTTGCCCGGGGAGGCAGGGGTTATGGCTTTAACCACCTCAGGGAACTGCCGCTCTGATGTGTGTCTCCCCCAGCCTCACTCCTGTGTCCCAGAGTCAGGACCGACCAGCTGCAGTTTGGGCACTTTCCATGCCCTGACAAATCCCTCAAGAATCTGGACTCCCAGGGGACAGGCCTCCAGATCCCAGAGTGAGGGTGGGGTGGGGTGCTGGGAGCTCAGAGACGCCGGCAGCAAGCTCGCTCAATTCCTCCCAATCTTTGGCTCCACTGCACCGCCGCAGTCCAAGCCTCCAGGCTTCACAGTGAGTGCGGGGTGGGGGAAGCAGCTCGAGCCCAGAACCGGCTGTCAGCAAACAGACTCAGCTCCACCTAGTTCCTTGCCCAGCCACACGGCACGCGCTCAGGTCTCCAGACCACGGAGCGAGGGTGGGGGTGAGTGCCGGGAGCTCAGATCCAGCAGAGGCTCTGTGCCTCAGGGAGCCCGGTCAACAGCGAGCAAATTCAGTTCCTCTCAGTCTCTCACCGGTTTGTGCCACCTGCAGCACAAACCTTCAGGCTTCAGAGTGGGGGCAGGAGTGGGGGGAGCGGCTGCAGCCCAGAACCACCGGGCAGCAAAAAACAGACTCAGCTTCACCCAGCTCCCTGCCCAGTCACACGGCAGGCGCTCAGGTCTCGGGACCACAGAGCAAGGGGGGGGGAGCACAGGAGCACAGAGCAGCAGGGAGCTCAGAGCAGCTGGTAGCGAGGTTCACACAGTTTGACTCAATTATAGGCATGGTTTTATTGTTGCCCAAGGAGGGCTGCTGCACTTCGCCTCGGGCAAGCGCCGCCCTGGTGAGGGTCTCCCTCTGCTGACTGTCCTCACCTCTCTTCCACGCCCCAGCATCAGCACTGACCAGCGGCAGCTTGGGTCCTGTCCTCTCCCCTTTAGAAGTCCGAACTCCCAGGAATCCGAATTCCTGGGGGACATGCTTTCAGACCTCAGAGAGAGTAGAAGGAAGTGCTGGGAGCTCAGGGTTGCCGGAAAAGGATACTTACAGATTTATACACTTTTATGCCTGGCAGGAGAACGCCTGGGCATCATAGTAAGGGAGATAGGTCCAGTTTGTAGTAGGTCTCTCCCGTGAAGTGAAGTGGGAGGGCCTTTGATTTCGGCCCTTTGTTTGTGGGGCCCTTAAGCTGATCAGGTGGGGGTGGGGGGACTCACATCCGCTTGGTGATGTGTTTTTTACCTTTTGTTTGCTTCCTTGTAGTCACAGCTCTCCTCAGCGGTGTTGATGTGCGTTCTTCAACTTTCTCACTTGGTGTTGCTCGAATCCATCAGGTTACTTGCTAGATTTTCATCCCCTAACCCTCCTTCAGGACAGGAGCCTCTTTGGAAAGCTGGCTTCAGTCCACCATCTTCCAATCATTCACCATAGTTTCAAAGAAAATGAAATTCCAAGGAATATACCTAAAGAAGGAGGTGAAGGACCTCTATAAAGAAAACTATAAATCCTCAGAAAGGAAATGGCAGAGCATATTAACAAATGGAAGAACATTCCATGCTCATGAATGGGAAGAATCAACACTGTTAAAAATGTCTATACTTCCCAAAGCAATCTACCTATTCAATGCCATTCCTATCAAAATACCAACATCGTACTTTCAAGATTTGGAGAAAATGATTCTGCGTTTTGAATGGAAGCGGAAAAAAAAAAGCCGTATAACTAAGGTTTAGTAATAAAAATAACGCTGGGGGCATCAGCATACAAGATTTTAGTCTGTACTACAAAGCCATAGTGGTCAAGACAGCATGGTACTGGCACAAAAACTGAGAAATAGACACTTGGAATCGAATTGAAAACCAAGAAATGAAACTAACATCCTACAACCACCTAAACTTCAATAAACCAACAAGAACATACCTTGGGGGAAAGACTCCCTATTCAATAAATGGTGTTGGGAGAACTGGATGTCTACATGTAAAAGACTGAAACTGGACCTACACCTTTCCCCACTCACAAAAATTGACTCAAGATGGATAAAGGACTTAAATTTAAGGCATGAAACAATAAAAATCCTCCAAGAAATCATAGGAAAAACACTGGAAGATATTGGCCTGGGGAAAGACTTCATGAAGAAGACTGTCATGGCAATTGCAACAACAAGAAAAATTAACAAATGGGACTTCATTAAACTGAAAAGCTTCTGTACAGCTAAGGAGACAACAACCATAGCAAAGGACAACCTACACATGGGAAAGGATATTTGCATATTTTCAATCAGACAAAAGCTTGATAACTAGGATCTATAGAGAACTCAAATTAATCCACATGAAAAAAGACAACAATCCCATAGATCAATGGGCAAGAGACATGAATAGAACCTTCTCTAAAGATGACAGATGAATGGCTAACAAACACATGAAAAAATGTTCATCATCTCTCTATATTAGAGAAATGCAAATCAAAACAACCCTGAGATATCATCTAACCCCAGTGAGAATGGCCCACATCACAAAATCTCACAACTGCAGATGCTGGTGTGGATGTGGAGAGAAGGGAACACTTTTACACTGCTGGTGGGACTGAAAACTAGTACAACCTTTCTGGAAGGATGTATGGAGAAACCTCAAAGCACTCAAGCTAGACCTCCCATTTGATCCTGCAATCCCATTGCTGGGCATCTACCCAGAAGGAAAAAAATCCTTTTATCATAAGGACACTTGTACTAGACTGTTTATTGCAGCTCAATTTACAATCACCAAAATGTGGAAACAGCCTAAATGCCCACCAACGCAGGAATGGATTAACAAGCTGTGGTATATGTATACCATGGAATACTATTCAGCCATTAAAATAAATGGAGACTTTACATCCTTCGTATTCACCTGGATGGAAGTGGAAGACATTATTCTTAGGAAAGCATCACAAAAATGGAGAAGCATGAATCCTTTGTAGTCAATTTTGATATGAGGACAATTAATGACAATTAAGGTTATGGCGGGAGAGGAAAAGCAGAAAGAGGGACGGAGGGAGGGGGTGGAGCCTTGTTGTGTGTCACACTTTATGGGGGCAAGACATGATTGCAGGAGGGACTTTATCTAACAATTGCAATCAGTGTGACCTGGCTTATTGTACCTTCAATGAATCCCCAACAATAAAAAATAAAATAATAAAATAAATCAGCCAATGTCTTAAAGGCATATTGAAGTTTTATATAATCAAAAAAAAAAAAAAAGAAAGAAAAGAAAAAGCAGAACCTGTTAACAAATGAAAAATCATACTATGCTCATGGCTGGGAAGAATCAACATTGTTAAATTGTCCATATTACCCAAAGCAATATGAAATTTTAATGCAATCACTATTAAAGCTCCATTGTCATATTTTAAAGATCTCACAAGAATAATACATTTTTTATATGGAATCATTAAAAAAATCAAATACCCAAGACATTATGCAAAATAAAAACAAAGCAGGAGGAATCACACTACCAGACCTCAGAGTATACTACAAATCGATAGTGATCAAAACAACATCGTACTGGCACGAAAATTGAGAGGTACATGTAGGAATCATAATGGAGAACCAAGAGATGAATGCAGCTACTTACAGTTATTTGATCTTTGACAAGCCAATTAAAAACATTCAATGGGGAAAAGATGACCTACTTCACAAATGGTGCTGGGTGAACTGGCTGGTGAACTGTAGATTGAAAATGGACTCACAATTTTTAGACTCTGACTGGATTAAAGATTTAATCTAAATCTTAAACTTAAGACAGGAAACTATAAAAAATACTTGAAGAAAGTGCAGGGGAAACACTTGAAATTGGCCTGGGAGAATATTTTATGAGGAGGACCCCCTGGGCAATTGAAGCAACCCCAAAAATACATTACTGGGATCTGATCAACCTAAAGTACTTCTACACAGCCAAGAACAGAGTAAGTAAAGCAAGCAGACAGCCCTCAGAAGGGAGAAGATATTTGCAGGTTATATCTACAACAAATGTTTAATAACCAGAATCCACAGAGAACCCAAACGTATTACCAAGAAAAGAACAAGTGATCCTATCTCAGGCTGGGAAAGGGACTTGAAGAGAAACTTCTCTGAAGAAGACAGGCTAATGGGCTACAGACGTATGAAAAACTGCTCATCGTCCTTAGTCATTAGAGAAATGTAAATCAAAACTACTTTGAGATATCATCTAACTCCAGTAAGATTAGACGACATCACAAAATCCCCAAACCAGAGATGTTGGCGTGGATGTGGAGAAAAGGGAACACTTCTTCTGCACTGCTGGTGGGAATGCAAACTAATACGTTCCTTTTGGAAAGATGTTTGGACATCACTTAGGGGTCTAAAAATACACCTGCCATTTGATCCTACAAATCCTCCACTAGGTATATGCAGAAGAAGCTTTTGATAATATCCAGCATCCAGAAGACCAAAAATCACTTTATAACAAAGATATTTGCATCACAATGTTTATTGCAGCTCTATTCATAATTGCCAATTCATGGAAGAAGCCCAAGTGCCCATCGACCCATAAATGGATTAATAAATTGTGGTGTATGTACACCCTGGAATATTATGAAGCCTTAAGAAAAGATGGAGACTTTACCTCTTTCATGTTTACATGGATAGAGCTCAAACATACTCTTCTTAGCAAAGTATCTCAAGAATGGAAGAAAAAGTATCCAATGTGCTCAGCTCTACACTAAAACCAATTTATAGCTTTCTTATGAAAGGTATAACCCAATTATAGTCCAAGAATAAGGGGGAAGGGGAGATGAAGGGGAGGGGAGGTGGGAGGATGCCCGGAGGGAAGGTAATTGGTGGACCACACCTACGGTGCATTTTACAAGGGTACATGTTAAATTTACTAAGTGTAGAATATAAGTTTCTTTGTTTTTTTTTTTTTGTTTTTTTTTTTTTCTTCTTTTGCCGTTTTCGGCGGGAGATGGATATGAACCCGCCACCTCTGGTACATGGGTCTGGGGCCCTACTTCTTTGAGCCACTGGCACCGCCCGGATATAAGTGTCTTAAATTAAGAAAATGTGGTGAAGGCTATGCCAACTATTTGATGAAAATATTCCAATTGTTTATAAAACCATACATTTTACCCCATGATTGCATTAATGTACACAGCTATGATTTAATTTAAAAAACTAATTTTTTTCATATTACAAGAATCTTTCCCTTACTATGAAACAACAATAATAGCTACAATAATATTATTATATTTCATTCTTTTCTTTTAGGATTTTAAGTTGTAGAAGGGAATAGAACTGATTTTGGAAGATAGGATGACTAGAGCTGTAGAAATTATGCTCATGTTTGAAAAAGATTGGATCAGCTTGGTTGCCACCACACTCTGACAGTGGAGAGTTTATCATTAGCAGAAAAACTTTTCAGGTAAAGACAAAAATACAGTTCTCTATATAATCCTTAACCTGCTTACACAGTTTGTGATTAAAGTTCATGCGTCAGTAGAGAAAAGAGAATATTTTTGAAAAGTTTTTAAATCATCTGCAGCTCAGCTATTCTTCCTTGGACCCTACTGTCTGGTCCTCAATCAAGGTTTCCTCATCGTATAACTCTAGCAATCACCGCTCATACTGAACTGTTTATATTAAACATTTCTGAAGATTTTCTCTGACTAGGACAACAATTTTTTTTGTTTCTGATAAAGGTGACAGATACTTGTCTTAAGATCCGTGTCTGCTTCACAGTCATGCATCATTTAATGAAGGGGATACATTCAGAGAAATGTGTCATTAGATGATTTTGTTAAGTGCACATTATGGAGTATACTTACATAGAGTAGATGGTGCCTACTACTCATTTAGGTTATGTGGTATAGTCTGTGGCTGCTGGGCTGCACACCTGTACAGAATGTTACTGTACTGAATACTATAGTAGATATTTGTGTATGTAAATATACACAAGGTACAGTGAAAATACAGCATAAAGAAAAGAAAAAAATGGTATACATATATAGGGCACTTGCCAGGAATGGAGCATATAAGACGGTAAGTTACTGTGGGTGAGGCACAGAGTGGTGTGTGAATGTGAAAGCCTCAGACATCACTGTACACTTCAATTTCACTAAATTTATTTTAAAACATTCCCCACCCCCTGGAAGCCATGCATGGTGGCTCATACCTTGTAATCCTAGCACTGTGGGAGGCTGAGGTTAGTGGATCTCGTGAGCTCAGGAATTTGAGACCGGCCGGAGGGAGACCCCCCCTCTCTGAAAATAGCTAGGCATTGTGGCGGGTGCCTGTAGTCCCAGCTCCTTGGGAAGCTGAGGCAAGAGAATCGCTTGAGCCCAAGAGTTTGAGGTTACTGTGAGCTGTGATGCCCTGGCACTCTACTGAGGGCAACATAGTGAGACTCTGCCTCTAAAAAAATAAAAAGACTTCCTGGGCGGGAAAATAAATAAGTGAATGATATTTTTAGAGTTAAAATTGCTATAGAGAGTATGAAGTGATGTAAGTGAAAAAATGTTTTTAAAACAACTTTTGTTTTTTCTCTCACTGAAAATAAGCGTATAAAGTAAGGTGAATGTTATATATCAGTCTGATTGTTTAATAGTTGGTAGTTGAGTATGGAGGTAAAATAGGATCATTTTAAAGATACTAGGGAAAGGGTCATCATATCGTTACCTTACTATAAATTCTTCTTCTGTAGAAAGCCTTGTCTAATACCTACCGTCAATTCATCATTCTTTATCCTCAGAACTTGGTTTACTGTAGCAAAAGCCATGATGTATTTCTGGTTCATCCAACAGGAGATAACATAATTCTCCTTTGTGTTAGTAAGTTATTTGCACTTTTGTTAACAATAGTAGAAAGGTTAATAGATCTCAAACTATGTGTCCCTAAGAATTAGGTGGAACATTTCAAATTGATATAACTTTTTATATTGTGTTAACTTTAAAACCATGGATTTCCTGATTTAAAAAAAAAAAGAATTAAGAATTATCTTTTGGTAATGACAGAGTCTGGCTACGTCGCTCCCAGCCTTCAGCCATTCCCCTACCTCAGCCTCCTAAAATGCTGAATTTATAGACATGAGCTACTTTGCCTAGCCTCTAAGACTATTTAAAGCTCAGTAAATCAACCTAGCACATAGTGAGACTCCATCTCTGTAAAAAACTAGAAAAATTAACCTGGCATTGTGGTATGTGCTTGTAGTCCCAGCTACTGAAGAGACTGAGGCAGGATTGTTATGGTACCAGAAATTGAAGGTTGCAGTGAGCTATGATCATGCCACTGCATTCCAGCCTGGGTGACAGAGTAAGACCCTGTCTTAAAAATAAAATAAAGCAGGGTGTGGTAGGCCAGACCTGTAATCCTAGTACCCTGGGAGCTGAGGTGGGTGGATTGCTTGAGCTCAGGAGTTTGAGACCAGCCTAAGCAAAAGCAAGACAGTTTCCCTACTACAAATTGAGAAACTACTAGCCAAGTATTTATAGTCCCAGCTACTGAGAAGGCTGAGGCAAGAGAAACTCTTGAGCTGAAGAGTTGGAGGTTACTGTGAGCTATGATGATGCCCATAGCACTCTACCCAGGGCTACAGAGTGAGACTCTTTTTAAAAATAATAAAATAAAATAAGAAAAAGTAACCTTTGAATCTTTTTTTCATTTTAAGAGTTGAAAACTACACTGAAGAAGAATACAAGTGAAACAGCTGATCTCAAATTTCTAAATAACCAATATGTTCATAAACTCATCCTTTTGGAGAAAAAGAGCTAAGAATGAAAAAAGTCAACAACTTCAAAAAAAGAATTTTCAAGCTTTTGTACAAACTCCGGGTAAGTCCATTCCTTTTGAAAACAAATTATACACATTTAAACTTTCAAAAACACTACAACTGTTGACTGAAACAGGTCTTTGGATTTTCATTCCCAGACATTTGAATTTGAAAAGATTTAGCTGGGTGTGGTGGTGTTTGCCTACAGTCTTATCTGCTTAGGAGGCTGAGGGATTAAGATGGTTTGAGCACAGGAATTTGAGGTTACAATGAGCTGTGATCAGGCCACTGCCCACCTACCTTGGGCAACAGTGACACCATGTCTCTAAGATCGATTGGTAGGTAGATAGAAAGATAGGTAAATAGGAATAGATAGCCGTATTGGATAACTTTTTAATTTATTTCTGAAGACACAGATAATATTTTATAGATGGGTGTAGAAACTTGGATAGTAATAGCTATAGATACAAGTGGCCTAATGTCAATGCCCAAATTTTCATTTCCCTAATCACATTTTTTTTTTATTAAATCATAGCTGTGTACATTAATGCAATCATGGGGCACCATACATTGGTCTCATAGACCGTTTGACATATTTTCATCACAGTGGCTAAGACAGCTTTCCTGGCATTTTCTTAGTTATTGTGTTAAGTCATTTATAGTCTACATTTAGGAAGCTTCACATGTACCCTTGTAAGATGCACTGTAGGTGTAACCCCACAAATCACCCTCCCTCCTCTCCCTCTCCCCCTTCCCCATATTCTTAGACTATAACTGGGTTATAGCTTTCATATGAAAGCCATAAGTTAGTTTCATAGTAGGGCTGAGTACATTGGATACTTTTTCTTCCATTCTTGAGACACTTTAGTAAGAAGAATATGTTCCAGCTCCTAATCACATTTTAACTCTTTTTTTTCTGTTATTATTATCGTTATGATTACTTTACTCATAAAAGTAATTGATACTCAAAGAATTTGGAAATAGTATACTTTCTTGGTTTATCTTGCTATTTTTAGCACTATATTGAGTAGTTCTAGAGCAAAAAATAGGACGTGACGGTCCCTATCCAAAGTTGGTCATGGTTCAGCAGGTGGTGAAAGAATCTCCAATACTAGTATCAAGATCATTGAAATGTTGTGGTCAAGATTATACGTGTAAGAGAGACACAGGAGGCCATCGGATTGTGAGTGTGGATAGAGACAGGGATTAAGGAGCACAGTGAGGACTGGACGTAATTTGGTTAGAGTGAAATTTGCAGTCAAAAGAGAGTTTCAGTTTTGAGAATATGGTTGCTACAGTTGTGATGATGGCAAAGTCTAGACAACAGTCATGTTATTGTGTGCCTGTAGCTGAGTGGGAGGAGATTGTGGACAACGGAGGGATTAGGACTGTGAGGCTCAGGTTGGGAATGAATCTGTGGGGCTTTAGATGGCACAGGAAATAAAAAGGTCACAGGGGCTGGGAACCAAGGGAAGGAAAGGTGGTGAAAGTGGGAGGATCTCAGAAAGCAAGTAGGAGATTAAGGTAAAAAAGAGAATAATCAGGTTTCCTGAGCAAATCGTGGGGCAGATTCATGAGAGATGTAAGATGTGTAAATAATAGAATTTAACAACTGAATGTGATAGATTTGAGAAGTAGAAGCATTCCCAGATTTCTGTTGTAAGTGAATTAGTGAGTTGATGGTGGTACTATTTCTGAAGACAGAGAATGTGGAAAATGCAGTGGAGTCTATTGTTGAATGTGTTGAGTATATTATACCCACAGAACATTCTGCTGAAACTTTCAGTAACCAGTGGAATGAATAAATCTGTTCTCAGAAGTGTGTACCTAGATGGAGATTGAAATTTGAGAGTCACTGGAGTATTAGGGATGTGGTAGGAATTATCTAATAAGCTTACATAGCCTGGGAACAGAAGAGAACCAAAGCCGGACTGTAGGGAAATTGTTTTTAAGGCACTAGAAGAAGAAGCGAGTTTTTGAAAGAAACAAAGGGATCAAGCAAGGAGGAAAGACATGAGGTAAAGGAAGAAGGAAGAGGTTAGCTCTGTTTAGATGTAGAGTACAAGCTGCCGTGGACTGCCTCTGGCTCAATTCCTTCATCCTTAAAACTGGAGACAGGAGTATACACATTTGCTACAATTCTACTTAAGACACAGTTGTGAATTGTTTGTTCTTCATGAGGATTTTTAATTTTTCAAGTGTATTTCTGATCTTGGCATGATGATTAACAAAGTAAATTATCAATTTTTGTGTTTTTTGTTTGTTTGTTTTGTCTTTTGAGACCCAGTCACACTCTGTCGTTCTGGGTAGAGTGTTGTGGCTTCATAGCTCCCAGCAACTTCAAACTCTTGGGCTCAAACCATCTTCTTGCCTCCGTCTCCCAAATACCTGGGACTACAGGTGCCCACCATAACTCCGAGCTAGTTTCTCTCTCTCTCTCTCTCTCTCTCTCTCTCTCTCTCTCTTTCTCTCTCTCTCTCTCTCTCCCTCCCTCCTTCCCTCCCTCTCTCTCTCTTTCTCTTTTTCTGGAAAGGGGGTCTTGGTCTTGATCAGGCTGGTCTTAAACTCATGAGCTCAGGCAGTCCACCTGCCTCAGCCTCCCAGAATGCTAGGATTACAGACATGAGCCACTGCACTCAGCCTATAGATATGTTTTAGACCAAGACAATCTAGTATATCTGCCCATACAAAAATTTGCTCCTGGTACTTAATTAAAAATAGTTAAGAAAATGTTTCCTACTAATTTACTTTATAGCATGGCTTTGTATTACATAAGACATTCCCTTCTATGCTAATTTTGCTGCTTAAAATGTCAGTAATCTGGTCTTTTGACATTACTAAATAATCATCTTTTAAAATTGATATATAATAGTTGTACATATTTTGGGTGTACATGTGATATTTTGATGCAAGCATATAGTGTTTAATGATCAAATCAGGGTAATTGGGATATGCATTACCTCAAGCATGTATCCTTGTGTTGGGTACATTACAGTTCTTCACTCATAGCTATTCTAAAGTATACAATAAATTGTTGTTAACTGTAATTTTCCTACTGTACTATCAAATAGTAGAATTTATTTCTTCTGTGTTTTTTGCCCCTTAACCAACCTCTCTTCATCCTCTGCACTTCCTTTCTCAGCCCCAATCAAATCTCTTCCTCTGTGAGATTGACCATTTAGCTCCCTCATATTAGTGACAGTGGATGACATTTTTTTTTCTCTTCCAGGTTTATTTCAGTTAACATGATGACCTCCAGTTTATCCATGTTGTTTGCAAAAAGGATTTCGTTCTCTTTTATGGGTGAATACAATCCCATTGTTCATATATAACACATTTTTTTTGTAGAGACAGAATCTCACTTTATCACCCTTGGTAGAGTGCTGTGGTGTTACACTGCTCACAGCAACCTCTAACTCCTGGGCTTATATGATTCTCTTGCCTCAGCTTCCTGAGTAACTGGGATTACAGGCGCCCACCACAACACTATTTTGTTGTTGTTGTTGCAGTTCAGCCGGGGCGAGGGTTAAACCCACCACCCTCGGTATATGGGGCCGTCACCCTACCCACTGAGCCACAGTCGCCACCCTACCAAATTTTCTTATACACTTATTGTTGATTCTATGTCTTGGCTATTGAGAATAGTGCTGCAATAAATAAGGGAGTGCAGCTATCTTTTAAATACCATAATTTCCTTTCCTTTAGATATATGAGATTGCTGGATCATATGGTAAGTTCTACTTTTGCTTTTCTGCGAAACCTCCATCCAGTTTTTCACAGTGGATATACTACTTTACATTCCCACCAACAGCGTACAAGTGTTCCCCTTTCTCCTAACTGTGTATTTTTAGTGTGTATATTTTCTTGCTGCTGTAAGCTCCTTGTTTTGACAGCTTTCTGCTAGTAATGATTTCTTGAGCTCATAATATCAAACACCACAAGGCACGCTCAGCTTTTCTTTTTGCCAAAGTCTCATCCACATCTAGTGGAGGAACAGACTGAATCTGAGCAGATAGACGTGTCTTGGAGGTACTGCGAGTTCCATTGTGCACCACTGCATTGAAGTGAATCCTGTAA
Organism: Nycticebus coucang; assembly: GCF_027406575.1. Classification (NCBI taxonomy): domain Eukaryota; kingdom Metazoa; phylum Chordata; class Mammalia; order Primates; family Lorisidae; genus Nycticebus; species Nycticebus coucang. Next base: position 13,017,835 of record NC_069805.1, on the reverse strand, counting down.
TAAAGTAAGCCTTGCACATTATTTTCTTCCCCCGTTCATGTAAAAGTTATGTCTCCACGATATTGTAGTCTGTTAACAGTAGTTATGTCTCAAAAAATGTATAGACGTTAATTAAAAAGTGCTTTGTTGGGCCTGGTGTGGTGGCTCATGCTTACAATCCTAGCACTTTGGGAGGCTGAAGCGGGAGGATCACTTGAGTCCACAAGTTTGAGGTTGTAGTGAGCTCTGATGATGCCACTTTACTGTAGCCTGGGTGATGGGGTGAGACCCTGTCCCTTCCCACACTCCCCTGAAAAAGGCTTTATTGCTAACAAATGATAATATGCATTTTCAGTAAGTCTTCAGTAATCTTTTTGCCGGTGGAGTATTTATGACTTGATGATGATGGTTGCTGACTGACCAGGGTAGGTAGTTGCAGAAAGCTGAGGTAGCTGTGGCAATTTCTTCAGGTAAGACAACAATGAAGTTTACTGCATGAATTGCCTCTTCCTTTCATGAAAGGTTTCTTTGTGTCATGTGATACTATTTGATAGCAACTTACCCACAGGAAAACTTATTTCAAAATTGGACTCAATCCTCTTCAACCCGCCGTCTGCTTTATCAACTAAGTTTCTATAATAAGTGTCTCAGTGGTCATGTCAGCAGTGCTCACAGAATTTTCACCAGGAGTAGATTCCATCTCACGAAACTACTTTCTTTGTTCTTCCATAAGAAGCAACTTGTCAAACATTCAAATTTTATCATGAGAGGCACCTGTGGCTCAATGGAGTAAGATGCTGGCCCCATATGCCGGAGGTGGTGGGTTCAAACCTAGCCTTGGCCAAAAACTGCAAAAAAGAAAACAAAAAAAAAAAAGAAAGAAAAAGAAAACAGTAGCCTTGGTATATACCAATAACAAACAAGATGATAATGTAATCAAGGGCACAAGTCCCTTCTCAGTAGCTCCAAAGAAAATGAAATACTTAGGAATATACTACACAAAAGAGGTCAAGAACCTCTGTCCACAAAACCGTGAACCCCTAAGAAAAAAAATAGCATAAGACATTAACAAATGGAAGAACATCCCATGCTCATGGCTGGGAAGAATCAACATTGTTAAAATGTCTATACTCCCAAAGCAATCTACAGATTAAATACCATCCCTTTTCAAATACCAATAACATACTTATACTTTCAAGACGTGGAAAAAATAATTCGTTGTTTTGTATGGAATCAGAAAAGACCCCACATAGCCAAGGCAGTTCTTAGTAATAAAAACAAAGGTGGGGGTTGTCCTAGTGCCTATTGCTCAGTAGCTAGGGTGCCAGCCACATACACCGGCACTGACAGATTGAAATCCACCCTGGACCTGCCAAACAGCAACAACAACTACTGTAAAAGCCTGTTAGTTCCTCAAATCCCAGCCCCCTGCCCCAGGTAGATTCTGAGAAACGGCTTCAGAATGAGGAAGCACAAAAAGTTCCCAAACCCCAAATCCCGATCTTCCCCCCAGTTCTCGGTGAACAAACAATAGTGAAAACTTCCTCAAGCTGTCCCTGTGCCAACCGCCATGCTATAAACGCCTGAGCCAACCACCACACTGTAACCCCGCCCCGAGATAACCCTCGTTCCCCTTCTGTACTTGTTTGCTTGCTTGTCATGCAGCACAAAAAGAGGTATAGAAATCTGACTGCTCTTCACTTCGGGCTACTGCCTTTGACAGCAGTGATCCCCTGTTCACCATCTGATTTTACCTAAGTGGGGTCCGAGTCTATCTTTACAGGCTGCGACAGGTACAACACTACAACCAAAATATAGCCAGTCATTGTGGTGGGCCACTGCAGTCCCAACTACTTGAGAGGCTGAGGCAAAAGAATCACTTAAGACCCAGAGTTCAAGGTGGCCGTGCACTGTGACTCCAGGTCACTCTATGGAGGATGACATAATGAGACTACACGTCAAAAAAAAAAAATAAAAAAAGGAGAAGAACAACAACAACAAAAAAAATAGCTGGAGGCATCAGCCTGCCAGACTTTAAGCTGTGCCACAAAGCCATAGTGATTCAAACAGCATGGTGTTAACACAAAAATAGAGATGTGGAAAACTGGAACCACGTAGAACACAAGGAGATTAAACTGAAATCTTACAGCCAACTAATCTTTGATAAACCAATCAGGAACTTATACTGGGGGAAAGAATCCCCATTTAATAAATGGTGCTAGAAAAACTGGATATCCAGGGAGGCTGAGGCAAGAGAAAAGCTCGGGCCCAGGAGTCGGAGGTTGCTGTGAGCTGGGTGAGGCCATGGCACTCTACCAAGGGCCATAAAGTGAGACTCTGTCTCTATAAATAAATAAATAAATACATACATACATAAATAAAACTGGATATCCACAGGTAAAAGATTGAAACTGGACCCACACCTTTCTCCACTCACTAAAATTGATTCAAGATGGATAAAAGACCTAAATTTAAGGCAAAAACCCATGAAAATGTGCAGAAAAATTTGAAGCTATCAGCCTGGGAAAAGACTTTGTGAGGAAGACTCCCATGGTAATTGCAAAACAACAATAACAAACAAATGGGATTTAATGAAACTGAAAAGCTTCTGTACATCTAAGGACACAACAACCAAAGCAAATGGACAACCTACGAAGTGGGAAAGGATATTTCTATATTTTGAATCAGACCAAAGCTTGATAACTAAAATCTACAGAGAAATCAAATTAAGCAACATAAAAAGAGCCAACAATCCCTTATACCCCTGGGCAAAAGACATGAATAGAACCTTCTCTAAAGAAGACAGAAGTATGGCTAACAAACATAACAAAAAATGCTCATGATCCCTAATTATTAGAGAAATGCAAATCAAAACCACCCTGAGATATCATCTAACCCCGTGAGAATACCTCACATCAAAAAGTCTGAAAACTGGGCGGCGCCTGTGGCTCAGCGGGTAGGGCGCCGGTCCCATATGCCGGAGGTGGTGGGTTCAAAGCCAGCCCCGGCCAAATTAAAAAAAAAAAAAAAAAAAAAAAAGTCTCAAAACTGCAAATGCTGGCATGGATTTGGAGAGAAGGGAACACTTTTACACTGCTCGTGGGAATGCACAGTAGTACAACCAAAAGAGAAAAGTATGGAGAACCCTCAAAGAACTGAAACAAGACTGCTGTTTGATCCTGCAAACCCATTACTGGGCATCTACCCAGAAGGAAAAAGAAAAATCCCTTTTACCATAGGAACACTTGCACTAGACTGTTTATCACAGTTCAATTTACAATTGCCAAAATGTGGAAGCAGCCGAATGCCCATTAACCCAGGAATGGATTAATGAGCTGTGGAATGTGTAGAATACTATTCGGTCACTAAAAAAGTTACATCTTTTATAGTAACCTGGATGGATGTGGAACACATTATCCCTTTTTTTTTTTTTTTTTTTTTTTGAGACAGAGCCTCATGCTGATGTTCTGGGTAGAGTGCCGTGGCATCACAGTTCACAGCAACCTCCAACTCCTGGGCTCAAGCGATTATCCTGCCTCTGTCTCCCAAGTAGCTGGGACTATAGGTGCCCACCACAATGCCCGGATATTGGAACACATTATTCTTAGCAAAGCATCACAAGAATAAAGAAACAAGCATCCTACATACTCAGTTCTGATATGAGGACAATGAATAACCTAGCACACTGTGAGGGGTGGGGGATGGGAAGAGCAGAGAGAGGGAAGGCGGGAAGGGGTGGGGGGATGACCGGAGGTGGTTCACATTTGGGGGGAGGAACACTATTGTAAGAGGTTCTTTATATAACACAAGCAATCAGTACAACCTGTTTCTTTGTACCCTTGATGAATCTTCAACAATCAAAATTTAAAAAGAAGAAAAATAATAATATTTAAGAAAAGCCGTTTTGTGAAGTGTGAGGAAATAAAACAGTAGCTAAGAGTGTTTTAATTGTTTAAGAGTCAAAGCCACGTTTATTTCCTAATGGTATATCACAAATATTTCTATCTTCATTAGTACTATTTCCTTTGGTTATTTATTAAAAAAAAAAAAAAATTAACAACCTTGGGAATATATATTACTTCACCTGCCAGCCATAGTAAGCACATTTAATAATTTATAAAAAATACTCTGACAATTGGAAATTATATAATTTTTCAATGAATATGTTGTGAGTAATAATTAATAATTAAACTGTCACAATTATTTTTTAACCACATTACAGATAATATTTTCAATTTGCCACCGCTTTGGCACTGACAGTGTGTAGAGGGTGCTAATCTAATCCCCTTAGATAAATTATTTTTACTTGAATGTTAAAGACAAATTATCACAGTATTTTTGCTCAGAAACAATGAGTTTGATACTTTTCCATATAGGATATTTAAATGGGTGTAGATTTCTTGCCTTTAGCAGTGGCTCACACCTGGAACACCCAGCACTTTGGCAGACTGAGTTGGGAGAATTGCTTGCACCCGGGAATTTAAAAACAGCCTGGGCAACATAGAAAGACCTTGTCTTCTCCAAATTAAAAAAAAAAAAAAATGAATGTGCGTCTTTATTTTATTTTATTCTTTATACCTGGATTTTGTATTTTTGACGACTGCTTGTTGTTATTTGGCATTTCCATGGAATTAGAAGTTTATGTTAAAATGTAATTTGATATGAGTTAATTTCTTCTTTTCATGTGTTGAATGTATTTCAGAAGTATTGCAAATTTTGAATTTTCTAATGATGTTCAATTCCTCTTGGTATAAACTTGTCCATAGGAGAATGCAGCACAAAGAAAAATTTGAGAATCTGGTTGATTAAAAGTGAGCAATTGTGTAGTACAATAGCATTTTTTTTCACATAGCTGAATATGTTTATTTCAGTGGATGTCTAAAACAGGGTCCGTGGACTGCATGCAAATTATGTGCGGACTGTTTTGATTATCTATGGTGGCAGATAAAGTGCACAGACTTTTTCATGTTATTGTTGTTGTTATCAGCCTTTGCTAGTCTTGTGTATTTAATACGTGGCCCAAGACTACTCTTCCATCTCCAACATAGTGCAGATAAGCCAAAAGGCTGGACACTCCTAACTGCTGGTGATCTCCAGAGGAGATCTTGCAAAACATTCCAAGACTAATTATTCCATAAACCAAAAATAGTTTCAAATTACCTGAAAAATTCTAGTTCAGCCAATCCTAACGTGTTTGTAACTCTAAGCCTAAATATTAATACCAGGATATAGTTTTTTGTTACATAATAAAGATGAACTTAAATGGAAAAAAAAAAGATAAAGAATTGACATGATTTTTACTTTGAATTTTTATGCATAAGACTGTAATTTTGAAAATGGCAGAACAGATCAATCTTAGAGAGGCTACTTTCCCTGTTCTCTAACATTTCCAAAATTGCCGGCCTGCTGACTATGAAGTTTGGTGGACCTATCCCATCTCTACACATTGCCTGACAGTGACAGGCAGCCAGACCCTCGTTTTCTTCTATCACTGTTACATTACACAGAACCTAACTCTTTTAGCCAATTGTCAGCTAAAGAATATTTAAACTGGAGTATAACCCCTGGGCGTCTGCTTTGAGGAGTCCCACTTCTTTGAGCCAAACAAATGAATGTCTTACATGTACTGATTTATTACTTTACCTTTAATTCCTGTCTCTTGAAATGTACAAAACCAAACTGTAGACCATGCCTGTAATCCTAGCACTCTGGGAGGCAGAGGCGGAGTAAGAGTGAGACTTTGTTGGAACTATAAATAGACAAATTAGCTGGGCATTGTGGTTGACACACGTAATTTCAGCTATTTGAGAGGCTGAGGCAGAAGGATCTCCTGCACCCAGGAGTTTGAGGTTGCTGTATTATACTCTAGCCTAGGAAACAGAGTGAGACTCTGCCTCAAAAAGAAAAAAAGAGAACAAAACTCTAACCATACCTCACAAGGCTTGCTCAAGGCTTCTCAGGTGTGCCTCTGGGCCGGTCCTCAAATTTGACACAGAATAAAACTCTTTAAATTTCTGATATTACACAGAACATAGCTTCTTTTCCATTGATAACAGTCTATCAGGGGTCCTCAAACTACAGCCAGCGGGCCACATGAAGCCGTGTGGTTTTATTTGTTTCCATTTTGTTTTTTTACTTCAAAATAATATATGTGCATTGTGCATAGGAATTTGTTCTTTTTTTTTTTTTTTTTTCTTTAACTATTGTCTGGCCTTCCAACCTAATGAGGGCCAGTGAACTGGCCCAATGTTTAAAAAGTTTGAGGACCCCTGGATGATATGTGTTTAAAGCAGCATAAAACAAATGAAGATATCATTCTAAGGTAAAGTGTATGTGTGTGTGTGTGTGTGTTTGCGCGTGCGTGTGTCTGTGTGTGTGTCTCATTCTGTTCATCAGGCAAGTGTGCTATGTCTTCAATCCAGCTCACAGCAAACTCAAATTCCTGGGTTCAAGTGATGATCCTGCATCAGCCTCGTTTGTAGGTGTTACTAGAGGGGCCCACCGCAGCACCCAGCTACTTTTCCTGTTTTTAGTAGAGATAGGCTCTCACTTTTGCTAGTCCTAGTATTGAATTCCTGAACTCAAGTGATCTTCCCACCTTAGCCTCCCCGAGTGCCAGGCTAAGGGAGAATTATAAAATCATTTATAACATGAACAGAGAGAAAAAGATTTACAGTATGAGAGACCTGCATGTGTGACTCCCACCTGGGCCACCCTGGTCCTCCTTGCAAAGCCATTTACCCTTTGTGGACCTCAGATTCCTGGCACAATGAGTACTGACTGAATCTGTGTCTGTCTATGGAAGGGACACCAAAAAGGCTGTGAATTGGTTCTCTCCAAGAAGCAATGGTCATTACTCCCTGAAGTGCAGGAAGAGAAAAACAGGGACAAATTCAGAAAGGGGCAGTTGACATTCATAGCCCAGGGCTTTGTCACAGGATCACACCTACAAAGACAGGTTTAAGACAATACAGGCATTGGATGAGAAAACGAAAGGCAAAGTCAAAAGTCAGATGAGAGATATGCAGAATATAGAAAAGATATGGATGAGCTTAAAGAAATGAAGGAGACAATCAGGGATTGTAAAGAAGCTGTAGAAAGTATCAAAAATAGATTTGACCACAGAGAGGGAAGAACATCAGAGTTTGAGGATGAAGTCTTTGAGTTAATAAAGGTATTTGCAGAGTCACAAAATAGGAGAGAGAAAACAGAGCAGGAACTTAGAGAACTATGAGATACCATAAGTGTTCAAATATATAGATAATATGTATTTCTGAAGAGGAAGAAGATTGTCCCAAAGGTATGGAAGTGCTACTGCAGTTTATCATAAATAAGAACTTCCCAACTTTTATTAAGGATTCAAACACATTCCTTTCAGATGGATATCAAACTCTGAGTCATCTCAACTCCAACAAAGCCTCTCTAAGGCATATTTTAATGAAACTGTCCAAAGTCAAAAAGAAGGAGAAAATTCTACAAGCAGCTAGGAAGAAATGCCAAATAACTACAAGGGTAGAGCCATTAGGATGACAGAAGACTGTTCAACTGAACATTTCCAAGCCAGAAGAGCATGGTCATCCAACTTCAACATTCTTAAACCAAATAATTTTCATCCCTGAATTCTATATCCTGCTAAACATAGCTTCATATCAAGGGAGAAATAAAATTCTTTGCAAATATACAAGAACTCAGGAAATTCATCATAACAAGAGCAGCTCTACAGGAAATACTTAGACCTATTCTCAATTCTGAACACCACAATAGAATACCACCATGGTTAACAACTAGAAGTCAAAGGCCGGAGCTTAGCTTTAACAGTGGCACAAAGGATAAACAGCACATAACAAACTATCTCTTAATAACATGAATAGAATTCTACCACACTTATTGATACTCTCAGTAAATGTCAATTTTTTGAATTCCCCACTGAAGAGGCAAAGGCTGGCTAACTGGATTAAAAAAAAAGTTTCTAAGCAAGCTCAGCATCTGTAGCTCAGCAGCATGGTCACCAGTCTCATACACTGAAACTGGCAGGTTCCAATTTGGCCCAGGCCAGCCAAATAGCAATGACAACTACAACCAAAAAATAGCCAGGCATTGTGGTGGGTGCCTACAGTCTCAGCTACTTGTGAGGTTGGAAAAAGGGAATCACTTAGCTCACGGCTTTGAGCTAAGTAACTGTGAGCTCTGATGTATGGCACACTACTGAGGGGGCCATAGTGAGACTATGTCTTAAAAAAATAAATAAATAACCACACACACACAGACACACACAAAAACACCACAAGCCACCCATATGCTGTCTGCAGGAGACACACATTGCCTTGAAAGACAAATCAAGACTCAGGGTGAAGGGATGGAAAACAGTGTTTCAAGCAAATGGAAATCAGAATAAAGGAGGGGTTGCAATCTTCTTTCCAGATACAAGCACAGTCAAAGCAACTGTAAGAAAGACAAAGATGGACACTTCTTAGTAGTTAAAGAAACAATAAAGAAGAAGACATTTCAATTTTAAACATTTATGCACCTAACTTAAATGCTCCCAAATTCATGAAACAGACCTTGAGGGGACTGAACAATGAGATGTCCAATAACCCCTTAATAGTCAGGGACTTCAACACCACTCTGACAGAACCAGAGAGATCCTCTAAATAGAAACTAAACAAAGAGCAGTGCCTGTGGCTCAGTCGATAAGGCCCCGGCCCCATATAATGAGGGTGGCGGGTTCAAACCCGGCCCCGGCCAAACTGCAACCAAAAAATAGCTGGGCGTTGTGGCAGGTGCCTGTAGTCCCAGCTACTCGGGAGGCTGAGGCAAGAGAATCGCTTAAGCCCAGGAGTTGGAGGGTGCTGTGAGCTGTGTGAGGCCACGGCACTCTACCGAGGGCCATAAAGTGAGACTCTGTCTCTAAAAAAAAAAAAAAAAGAAGAAACTAAACAAAGATACAAAGGATTTAAATGTGACCCTAGAACAAATGGAATTAGTGGACAGATATTGAACACACCATTCCAAAGCAGAAGAATATGCTATGGCAAATACTCAGAAATGCATCATCTCATTGCAGGATACAAATCAAACCTCAGCAAAATCAAAGGTACAGAAATTATTCCATGACTTGTCTCAGGCCACAAGGCTATAATGGAGTTGACCAACAATACTGTTCATCCCTGTACAGTCTTGGATAATAAACAACATTTTGCTGAATGATAGTTGGGTTCAGGAAGAGACAAAAGAGGAATTTGTTAATTTCCTCAAACATAACAATGAAGACACAATTTACCAAATCCTCTGGAATACAGAAAAAGCAGTCCTGGGAGAAAAATTTATTGAGGTAGATGCTGAAGCACTCATGGAGAGCACTCACAAACCATCTTAGAGAATTGGAAAAAGAAGATCAATCTAACCCTAAACTGAGCAGAAGAAAAGAAATAGCCAAAATTAAAACAGAGATTAATGAAATTGAAAACAAATAAATCATTCAGACTTTTTTTTAAATTAAATATTAGCTAGGTACATAGATATGATCATGGGGCATCATACACTAGCTTCATCATACACTAGACCGTTTAAATATTTCATCACAATGGTTAACATAGCCTTCCTGGTATTTTCTCAGTTATTGTGCTAAGACATTTACATTCCACATTTACTAAGTTTCACATATACCCTTGTAAGATGCACTGCAGGTGTAATCCCACCAATTCCCCTCCTTCTATCCCCCTAACACCTTCCTCCCCTCCCTTTCCCCTTCCCCTTATTCTTAGGTTGTAACTGGATTATAGCTTTCATTTGAAAGCCTTAAATTAGTTTCATAGTAGGGCTGAGTACATTGGGTACTTTTTCTTCCATTCTTGAGATACTTTACTAAGAAGAATATGTTCCAGCTCCATCCATGTAAACATGAAAGAGGTAAAGTCTCCATCTTTCTTCAAGGATGCATAATATTCCATGGTGTACATATACCACAATTTATTAATCCATTCGTGGATCGATGGGCATTTGGGCTTATTCCATGACTTAGTAATTATGAATAGGGCTGCAATAAACATTCCAGTACAAGTAACTTTATTACGATTTGATTTTTGGTCTTCTGGGTGTATTCCCAGTAGAGGAATTACAGGATTGAATGGCAGGTCTATTTTTAGATCTCTAAGTGTGCTTTGAGAATTTTCTCCTTCAGTGAAGTTAATTATGATATGCGTGGGGGATTTTTTTTCTGGCGATGTGTCGTGCTGGGCTTCTGAAGCTGTCTGCTATCTGAATTTCAGAATCTCGAGATATGTCTGGAAAATTCTCTTTCATAATTTCATGCAGAAGAGACTCTGTGCCCATGAAGTTCATTTTACAGTTTTCAGGAATTCCAATTATTCTTATATTGACCTTCTTCAAATTATCCCAGAGCTCTCTGAGAGAATGATATGTTTTTGCTCTCCATTTCTCTTCCTCTTTGACTTTTTTTTTTTTTTTTTTGTAGAGACAGAGTCTCACTTTATGGCCCTGCGTAGAGTGCCGTGGCCTCACACAGCTCACAGCAACCTCCAACTCCTGGGCTTAGGCGATTCTCTTGCCTCAGCCTCCCAAGTAGCTGGGACTACAGGCGCCCGCCACAATGCCCGGCTATTTTTTGGTTGCAGTTTGGCCGGGGCCGGGTTTGAACCCGCCACCCTCAGTATATGGGGCCGGCGCCTTGCCGACTGAGCCACAGGTGCCGCCCTCTCTTCCTCTTTGAGAGTTTGAGAGCGTTCAAAGGCTTTATATTCAATGTCAGAAATCCTTTTTTCTGCTTGGTCCATTCTGTTGCTGAGGGATTCTACTGTACTTTTCACATTTGGAGGGCTGCAAATTTTTGCTTCAATGTGTCTAAGTCTTTGGTGGTTTTGTGTTTAAATTTGTTAAATTCTTGAGACAACTTTTGAATTTCTTCTCAAATTTTTATTTCCACTTTATGAATCTTGTCTGCCATCCAAATTCTGAATTCGATTTCTGACATCTCAGCCAGTTGTTTATGACTGGATCTTTAATTACATATGCCATATCTTTCCTTGGGGTTGATCTATTCTGATTATTCATGTTACCAGAGTTTTTCCGCTGATTCCACCCCATGCTTTTTTTGCTCCCTTTGATTTCTCCCCTGGGGTTTTGTCGAGGGTCCGTACAGTGTTGTGGCCAGAGAAACTGTGGCCCTATCTGGTGTGGTGGGGCAAAGTGGTCTGTCTCATTTTCAGCTGGTTTCTGTTCCACCCAAGTGAAACATTTACTCTGGGTGGAAGTCTCAGCTGTGGAGAAAAATCATCTATTAAATCACTCTGCCCCCCTCTGGCACCAGTTGAAAAAATAAAATCAAACCTTCCTACAACCGCACACCCAGGGCACCACCTGAAAAGTCCTCAGTCTATTGGTTCAGTTCAAAAGGTCCAAATCTATTGTCTCAGTCTGCACCTGTCTCGGGTGGGAGAATTCAAGAAGTCCCTGGGAGCTTGGTCACAGGGGTCTGGTACTACTCTGATATGGCTTGCTCCAGTGCTGTGTGGAGTCAGGAGGAGCAACCTAGCAAATAGATCAGTCTGGGAAGGTTGACGCATTCTTCCACACCTTGCCCCTTCGTCAGACCCAGTCACTGATATCACTGCAGATGGCTGACCCAGTTTCCTGTCGTGAACAGATACTCCTGGGGCTGGTTTTTCTCCCCTGCATCTGCCTGAATTGCAAGGAAATCTGCCAGGCCTCTGCACTCTGCCACTATCTAGCAGGAGGAGGTGAGGCCTGACATCCTCGGGCACTTGATGAAGGTCAGGGGGCATTCACTCAGGCTCAGCCCCGCCCCTGATTGATGTTACTGACAGAACACAGCAGAACAGAACAGAACAACTATGTGGAATTTAGTCTGTTCCTGCTAAAATTGCCTGCAGAAGATAATCCGTTCTGAGTTTCAACCTCTTTGCAGCTGGAGGTTTGTATTCTGTTACCTCTCTGAGTTGGCCCCACCCTGGAAGCTTCCTGGGTTTGTGAGTAGCCTCAGGTAAAACTTTTACTCATGGGTGGCCTCCTCTGGTTGCCACAGCGGGTGTGGCTTCAGAATATCCAGGAGTGAGGTGTTTTGCTATTAAAAAAGGCTGGCTGTTGATCCGCCTCTTGGAACCACATCCTGGTGTGGCTCACACCCAGGTGACCCTTCTCTCCTCTCTCCCCTGCCCCAGAGTCAGCAGTGACCAGCCACAGTTTATGCTCTGTCCACGCCCCTTGAGAGATCACTCAAAAATCCGGACTCCTGGGGGACAGTCCTCCAGATCTCAGAGTGAGGGCGAAGGAGGGTGAGGGAAAAGGGAAGTTCTGGGAGCCCAGAGATGCAGGTAGCGATCACACTTTTCCACAGTTTTATGCCTGGCTGCACCACTGTCAGAGACAGCCACCACTCCACATCCCAGGGAACTGCCAATCTGGAGCGGTTCTCTTCCAGCCGACAATCCTCTCCTCGTTCCCATGCCCCAGAGTCAGTGCAGCTCAGGCACTGTCCACACCCCATGAGAAATCACCCATGAATCCGGTCTCCTGGGGGACAGGCTCTTAGACCCCAAGGCAAGAGCAGAGGTGGTCACTGGGAACTCAGCCTGGCAGGCAGGGAAGATACACAGTTTCACTCAGTTTTATGTCTGGCCATATTGCTTCCCAAGGAGGGCTGTTGAAACACGTTTCGGGGAAGTACTGCCCTGGCGTGGCTCCCCCTCAGCCAATTGCCCTCTCCTTGCTCCAGTGCCCTACAGTCAGTGCTGAACAGCTGCAACTCAGGCACTGTCCACACCCCTCGAGAAATCACCCAAGAATCTGAACACCTGGGGGACAGCCTCCAGACCTCAGTGTGAGTGGAGGGGGTTGTTGGAATTTCAGGGTTGCAGGTAAAGGATATTTACAGTTTTATACAGTTTTATGCCTGGCAGGAGGACACCATGGCATGCTAGTAAGGGAGGTAGGTCCATTTTTTAGAAGGTCTCTCCCATGGAGTGGAGTGAAAGGGCCTTTGATTTTTGTCCATTTGTTTGTTTGTTTGTTTGTGGGGCTCTTGAACCAGTCCCGTGGGGGGGGTGTCTCCCATTTGGTGATGGATTTTGTACCTTTTGTTTGCATCCTTGTGGTCACAGCTCACCTCAGTGGGGTTGAGGTGCATTCTTTAAACTTCTCTCTTGGTGCAGCTCAAATCCACCAGGTTTCTTGCTAAATTTTCATGCCTTAATTCTCCTTCTGGACGGGAGCCTCTGTGGAAAGCTGGCTTCAGTCCACCATCTTGTCTCTGAACCTCTTATACTTCATCATTCAGAAAATTAATGGAACAAAAAGTTGGTGTTTTGAAAAAGTAAATAAAATAGATAAACTTTTGGCCAAACTAACTAGAAACAGAAAAGTAAAAGCTCTAGTCACTTCAATCAGGAATGCTAATGGGGACATAACAGATATTACAGAGATTCAAGAATTTTCTCTGAATATAGCAAGAAATTCTACACACAGAAATTTGACTATGTAGAACAAATTGATAAATACTTGGAATCACAACCTCTATCTAATCTTAATAAAGGAGAAATAAATCTGAATAGACCAATTTCAAGGAATAATATTTTAAAAAATATTTCCATCAACAACAACAAAAAATCCCTGGTACAGATGGCTTCATATGAGTACTCTATGAAACCTTCAAGGAAGAGCATATTTCCATATGGCCAGAAATTATTTCAAAAAATTTAGGAGGAAGGAATCTTCCCAAACATGTTCTATGAAGCAAAAGGCACTCTGATACCAAAACAAGGAAAACATCCAACTAGAAAAAGAGAAGTACAGACCAATTTCACTAAGGAACATAGATACAAAAATATTCAGTAAAATATAGCCAATAGATTACAGCTCATCATTAAAAAAAAGTCATACACAACCACCAAGTAGGTTTTCTCCCAGAGATGTGAGGTTGGTTTAACATATGCAAATCCATAATCCTAATTCACCATATCAACAGTACCATATGATCCTCTCAATAGATGCAGAAAAAGCATTTGATAAAATTCAGCAGCCCTTTCTAATTAGAATTCTGAAGAATACAGAATTGGTGGCACATTTCTTACACTGATTGAAGCCATGTATGAGAAACACACAGCTAATATTAAAGTGAATGGAGTAAAAGTGAAACCTTTTCCATGCGGATTTGGAATAAGACATGGCTGTCCTCTATCACTACTGCTATTCAACATAGTGCTGGAAATTTTAGCCCATATAATCAGGCAAGAGAAGAAAATAAATGGCATCCATTTGGGGGCAGAGGAAGTGAAACTCACCCTCTTTGCTGATGATCTGATCTTACACTTAGAGAACCCCAAAGACTCAACCACAGGATGCCTGGAAGCAATGAAAAAATACCATAACATCCGAGGATATAAAATCAATGTAAAGAAAACAGTAGCGACCCTCCTGTGGCTCAATGGAGTAAGATGCTGGCCCCATATTCCGCAGGTGGCAGGTTCAAACCTAGCCTTGGCCAAAAACTGGAAAAAAGAAAACAGTAGCCTTGGTATATACCAATAACAAGCAAGATGGGAATGTAATCAAGGGCGCAAGTCCCTTATAAGGAGCTCCAAGGAAAATGAAATACCTAGGAATATACTACACAAAAAGACGTTAAGAACTTCTGTACACAAAACTATGAACCCCTAAGAAAAGAAATAGCAGAAGATATTAAAAAATGGAAGAACATCCCATGCTCATGGCTGGGAAGAATCAACATTGTTCAAATGTCTATACTTCCCAAAGCAATCTACAGATTAAATGCCATCCATTTTCAAATGTGAATATCATGCTTACACTTTCAAGTCTTAGAAAAAAATAATTCTTTGTTTTGTATGTAATCAGAAAAGAACCCATATAGCCAAGGCAGTTCTTCGTAATAAAAACAAAGGTGGGGGTTGGCCTAGTGCTACTTGCTCAGCAGCTAAGGTGCCAGCCACATACACCAGCACTGATGGATTCGAATCCTGGACCTGCCAAACAGCAAAAACAACTACTGTAAAAGCCTGTTAGCTCCCCAAACCCCAGTCCCCTGCCCCAGGTAGATTCTGAGTAACGGCTTCAGAATGAGGAAGCATGGAAACTTCCAAAACCCCAAGTTCCCAATCCCAACACCCAAGTTCTCAGTGAACAAACAATAGTGAAAACTTCCTCAAGCTGTCCCTGTGCCAACCGCCATGCTCTAACCACCTAAGTCAACCACCACACTGTAACCCCGCCCCGAGACAACCCTCACATTCCGCTTCTGTACTTGCTTGCTTGCCATGCAGCACAAAAGGAGGTATAAAAATCTGCCTGTTCCTCACTTCAGGGCTGCCTGCCTTTGACAGCAGTGATCCCCTGCTCAGGCTGCAATAGGTACAACACTACAACCAAAATATAGCCAGTCATTGTGGTGGGAACCTGCAGTCGAGCTACTTGTGAGGCTGAGGCAAAGGACTCACTTAAGATCAAGAGTTCAAGGTTGCTGTGCACTGTGACTCCAGGTCACTCCCTGGAGCATGACATAATCAGACTATGTGTCAAAAAAGAAGAAGAAGAAGAAGAAGAAGAAGAAGGAGGAGGAGGAAGAGGAGGAGGAGGAGGAGGAGGAGGAGAAAAGAAAGAAAAAAAAGCTGGAGGTGTCAGCCTGCCAGACTTAAAGCTGTACTACAAAGCCACAGTGATTCAAACAGTATGGTATTGACACAAAAATAGAGACATGGAAAACTGGAACTGCATAGAAACAAGGATATGAAAGTGAAATCTTACAGCCAAATTATTTTTGATAAACCAATCCCGAACATACACTGGGGGAAAGAATTCCCATTCAATAAATGTGCTAGATAAACTGGATATCCACATGTAAAAGATTGAAACTGGATCCACACTTTTCTCTACTCACTAAAATTGATTCAAGATGGATAAAAGACCTAAATTTAAGGTACAAAACCATGAAAATCTTGAAAGAAATTGTACAGAAAATGCTTGAAGCTATCAGCCTGGGGAAAGACTTTGTGAGGAAGACTCCCATGGCAATTGCAACAACAGAAATAAACAAGTGGGACTTAATGAAAGTTAAAAGCTTCTGTACAGCTAAGGGGAAAACAACCAAAGAAAATGGACAACCTACCCAATGGGAAAGGATATTTGCATGTTTTGAATCAGACCAAAGCTTGATAACTAGGATCTACAGAGAAATCAAATTAAGCAACATAAAAAAAGGCAACAATCCCTTATACCACTGGGCAAGAGAGATGAATAGATCCTTCTCTAAAGACAGAACTATGGCTAACAAACATAACAAAAAATACTCATCATCCCTAATTATTAGAGAAATGCAAATCAAAACTACCCTGAGATATTATCTAACCCTAGTGAGAATGCCTCACATCAAAATGTCTCAAAACTGCAAATGCTGGCATGGATGTGGAGAGAAAGGAACACTTTTACACTGCTCGTGGGAATGCAGAGTAATACAACCTTTTTGGAGAAAAGTATGGAGCACCCTCAAAGAACTGAAACAAGACTGCTGTTTGATCCTGCAAACCCATTACTGGGCATCTATCCAGAAGAAAATAAAAATCCCTTTACCATAGAAACACTTGCACTAGACTGTTTATCACAGTTCAATTTACAATCGCCAAAGTGTGGAAGCAGCCGAATAACCATTAACCAAGGAATGGATTAATGAGCTGAGGTATGTGTGGAATACGAGTCAGTCACTAAAAAAGATGGAGACTTTACATCTTTTGTATTAACCTGGCTGGACGTGGAACACATTATTCTTTTTTTTTTTTTTTTGAGACAGAGGCTCAAGCTGATGTTCTGGGTAGAGTGCTGTGGCATCACAGTTTGCAGCAACCTCCAACTCCTGGGCTAAAGCAATTATCCTGCCTCTGTCTCCCAAGTAGCTGGGACTATAGGTGCCCACCACAATGCCTGGCTATTGGACCACATTATTCTTAGCAAAGCATCACAAGAATGAAGAAACAAGCATCCTACATATTCAATTCTGATATGAGGACAGTGAATAACCTAGCACACTGTAGGAGGTGGGGGATGGGCAGAGCAGAGAGAGGGAAGGCATGAAGGGGTGGGAAGATTACCGGATGTGGTTCACATTTTGGGGGAGAAACACTATTGTAAGAGGTTCTTTATATAATACAAGCAATCATTGTAACCTGTTTCTTTGTACCCTTCATGAATCCTCAACAATCAAAATTTAAAAAGAAGAAAAATGATAATATTTAAGAAAAGCCGTTTTGTGAAGTGTGAGGAATTGGAATAGTAGCTAAGAGGGTTTTAATTGTTTAAAGGTCAGCCACATTTATTTCCAAATGGTATATCACGAATATTTCTATCTTGATTAGAACTATTTCCTATGGTTATTTATTTAAAAAAAATAAACAACCTTGGGAATATATATTACTTCACTAGCCATCCATAGTAAGGACATTTAATAATTTATAAAAAAAAAAAACTCTGACCATTGGAAATGATATAATTATTCAAAGAACTATGTTGAGAGTAATAATTAATAATTAAACTGTCACAACTATTTTTTAACCACATTACAGATAATATTTTCAATTTGCCACCGCTTTATACTGTAGGCACTGACACTGTGTAGAGGGTGCTAATCTAATTCTTAGATAAATATGATTATTTATACTTGATTGTTAAAGACAAATTCTCATGGCATTTTTACCCAGAAACAATGAGTTTGATACTTTTGCATATAGGATATTTAAGTGGGTGTAGATTTCTTGCCTTTACCAGTGGCTCACACCTGAAACACCAAGCACTTTGGCAGACTGAATTTGGAGGATTGCTTGCACCAGGAATTTAAAACCAGCCTGGGCAACATAGCAAGACCTTGTCTCCACTAAATTAAAATAAATAAATAAATAAATAAAATTGAGTGTGGGTCTTTATTTTATTTTATTCTTCATACCTGGATTTTGTATTTTTAATGAGTGCTTGTTAATGGGCATTTCCATGGATTTAGAAGGTTATGTTAAAATGTAATTTGATATGCGTTAATTTCTTTTCTCATGTGTTGAATGTATTTCAGAAGTATTGCAAATTTTGAATTTTGTAATGATGTTCATTTGCACTTGATATAAACTTGTCCATAGGAGAATGTAGCACAAAGAAAAATTTGAGAATCTTGTTGATTAAAAGTGAGCAATTGTGTAGTACAATAGCATTTTTTCACATTGCTGAATATGTTTATTTTAGTGCATGTCTAAACCAGGATCTGGGAACTGCATGCGGATTATGTGAGGACTGTTTTGATTATCTATGGTGGCAGATAACGTGTACAGACTTTTTCGTGTTATTGTTGTTGTTACCAGCCTTTGCTAGTCTTGTGTATTTAATACGTGGCCCAAAACAGCTCTTCCATCTCCAACATAATGCAGAGAAGCCAAAAGGTTGGACACCTCTAACTGCTGGTGATCTCCAGAGAACATTGCAAAACATTCCAAGAATAATTATTCCATGAACAAAAAATAGTTTGAAATGACCTGAAAAATTCTTGTTCAGTCATTCCTAACGTGTTTATAACTCTAAGCCTAAGTATTAATACCAAGATAAAGTTTATGTTACATAATAAAGATTAACTTAAATGCAAAAAAAAAAAGATAAAGATTGACATGATTTTTACTTTGAATTTTTATGCTTAAGACTTTGAAATTGCTTGAACAGAATGATCTTAGAGAGACTACTTTCCCTGTTCTCCAACATTTCTAAAATTGTCAGCCTTCTGACTATGAAGTTTGGTGGACCTATCCAATCTTTGCATATTGCCTAACAGTGATAGGTAGCCAGACCCTCTTTGTCTGGTAACACTGTTATATTACACAGAGCTTAACTCTTTTAGCCAATTGTCAGCTAAAGAATCTTTAAACTGGCATATAACTGCTGGGCATCTGCTTTGAGGTGTCCCACTTTTTTGAGCCAAACAAACGTATGTCTTACATGTATTGATTTATTACTTTACCTTTAATTCCTGTCTTTTTGAAATGTACAAAACCAAACTGTAGACTGTGCCTGGAATCCAAGCATTCTGGGAGGCAGAGGCAGAGTAAGAGTGAGACTTTGTTTGAACTACAAATAGAAAAATTAGCTGGGCATTGTGGTGCAAACATGTAGTTCCAGCTATTTGAGAGGCTGAGGCAGAAGGATCTTCTGGACTGAGGAGTTTGAGGTGCTGTAAGCTATGTCGGTATTATACTCTAGCCTAGGAAACAGAGTGAGACTCTTCCTCAAAAAAAAAAAAAAAAAAAAAAAAAACCCTGTAAACTTACCACATAAGGCTTGCTCAAGGCTTCTCAGGTGTGCCTCTGGGCCATGGTCCTCAAATTTGACAGAGAATAAAACGCTTTAAATTATTGATATTACACAGAATATAGCTTCTTTTCCATTGATAACAGTCTATCAGGGGTCCTCAAAGTACGGCCCACGGACCACATGAGGTCGTGTGGTTTTATTTGTTCCCATTTTGTTTTTTTACTTCAAAATAATATATATGAAGTGTGCATAGGAATTTGTTCCTAGTTTTTTTGTTTGTTTGTTTTGTTTTTTTTTTAACTATAGTCTGGCCTTACAACTGTCTGAGGGACAGTGAACTGGCCCCCTGTTTAAATAGTATGAGGACCCCTGGATGATATATTTTTAAAGCAGCATAAAACAAATGAAGATATCATTCTAAGGTGAAGTTTTGTGTGTGTGTGTGTGTGTGTGTGTGTGATTCTATTCATCAGGCAAGAGTGCTATTTCTTCAACCCAGCTCACAGCAAACTCAAATTCCTGGGTTCAAGTGATGCTCCTGCATCAGCCTCCTGAGTAGCTGTTATTAGAGGGGCCCACCACAGCACCCAGCTAGTTTTCCTATTTTAGTAGAGATAGGCTCTCCCTTTTGCTAGGCCTAGTATTGAATTCCTGAACTCTAGTGATCTTCCCACTTTGGCCTCCCAGCATTCCAGGCTAAGGGAGAATTATAAAATCACTTATAGCATGGAGAGAGAGAAAAGGATATACATCCCTGTATATGTGACTTCCATCTGGGCTACCCTGGTCCTCTTTGGCAAAGGCATTTAGCCTCTGTGGACCTCAGATTCCTGGCACAATGAGTACTGACTGAATCTGTGTCTGTCTAGGGAAGGGACACAAAAAAGGCTGTGAATTTGTTCTCTCCAAGAAGGAATGGCCATTACTCCCTGAAGTGAAGGAAGAGGAAAAAAGGGAGAATTCAGAAAGGGGCAGTTGACATTCATAGACCAGGGCTTTGTCACAGAATCACACCTGCAAAAGAGGGGTGGGAAGTTATGTGTGTGTATGTGTGTGTGTCTATATATATATATATTTAGACAGACTCTCACTATGTCCTCGGTAGAGTAACATGGAGTCATAACTCACAGAAACCTGAAAAAAAAAAAAAAAAAAAAAACTTTGGGCTTAAGCAATTCTCTTGCCCCAGTATCCCAACTAGCTAAGAATACAGTCACCCAACACAACAACTGGCTATTTTTTCTTTCTTTTCTTTTTTTTTTTTGGTTGTAGTTGTCATTGTTGTTTGGCAGGCCCAGACCAGGTTCAAACCTGGAAGCCCTGGTATGTGGCCAAGGGTCCTCACCTCTGAGCAACAAGCCAAGCCTTTTTTTTAGAGACAGAGTCTCCCTTCTTGCCCTCTGTAGAGTTCCCTAGCATCACAGCTCACAGAAACATAAAACTGGTATGCTCAGGTGATTTTCTTGTCTCACCCTCCTCAAATGTTGGGACTACACTCACCAGAAACAACACCTAGCTATTAGACACTCCAGGTACTGAGGTCAGGAATGTTGGAACTGTCAAAATAGGCTGACATTCCCCATGTTCATCATAAATAACTGGAGCTATTGAGTAAACCACTTGACACACTGTTTAATCAGATGTTAAGAGAGGACAATAAGTGAGACCCCTACCTTCCCAAACAAGCCTCTTATAAAGAAACCTCAATCACCACAAAAGTAGCAATTGGTTTGTGTGACATACCTGTCAGGTCTTTGAAATCACTGTATTATATTTGTCCTTGTGTTCTTGGTCTACAAAATTCCGGGGAAGCAGTAGGTGCAAACTGCACTCTTCCATTTTCTTCCAAAACCATGACTTGCAAAGGAAAGAAAGGTTTGTTGCATTCCTTTGCCACAGATACAGATAAACTTTAGGAAGCAGAAATTGAGGGTGGATAAAATAATCCCCTCTTTTGAAACAATTAGAAACACAAGAAGAACAACAAGAAACCCTGGCAGTCACTACCCATGATTAGCAGGAATAAGGCTAAGCTTGAGGATAGTCTGGACCTCACAGGACAACACCAATTGTGATGGCATCAACTGTGTCCATGTAATAACTTCATCCTGTAATGGTCTGGGATCCAGGCTTGTGGTCAAATATACTAACTGGCCTTTTAAGCTCACTTCATCTGGTGTCCAGGAAGTGTTTGGCACAGGAAAATTGTTAGCCCTCCATCCAAAAAAGACAAAAATGTTTTGACCAAATGTAGAGCATTGCCAGGCATAGTAATTTTCTAGGGTTCTATAAAATGGACCTTTTTGATATGTGTCAAAGCTTCGTAGGTCTTAAAACGTGTCTACTTTGATTAAACCACCAAGATACTTTTTGTCTTTATAGATGATGAAAATATTTGTTTGTTTGTCTATGAGTGTGTGTGTGTGCGCACGCATGCACGTACATGGTTATTTTTCAAATGTGTTTCCTTATGTTGCCCAGCCTAGGCTTATGTGGTCTCAGCCTAGATCATAGCAACCTCAAACCCTAGGATTCAGTGAATATTCCTGCCTCAGGATCCCAAGTAGCTAGGACTACAGGTGCTTGCCACAATGCCTACATAATTTTTCAATTTTGTAGTAGAGACAGGGTCTGACTCTTGGACAGTTGGTCCTCAGCTCCCCCTATTTCAAGAATTCCACTCATTGGTTCAGCACCAATAGGCACCTGTAGTCCCAGCTGAGGGAATAGGTTCACTTGATGACAGCACTTGAAGATTTCTGCAAGTTGGCTTGGCACCCATAGCCACATACATTGAGTGTTGCAGGTTAGAAACCAGCCCAGATCAGCTAAACAGCAATGACAACTGCAACAAAAAATACCAGCCACATACACTGAGGGTTGCAGGTTACGAACCAGCCCAGGTCAGCTAAACAACAATGACAACTGCAACAAAAAATAGCTGAGTGTTGTGGTGGGTGCCTATAGTCCCAGCTACTTGGGAGGCTGAGATGCAAGAGAATCACTTGAGCTCAAGGGTTTAAGGTTGCTGTGAGCTTTGAAGCTATGGCACTCTACCTAGGGTGAAATAGAGAGACTCTGTTTCAAAAAAGAAAAAACAAACAACAACAACAACAAAAAAAAAAAAAAAACTGTTAGCTGGGAGCTGTGATACCAGAACACTCTAATGATGGAAACAAAATGAGACACTGTCTCAATTTAGAAATGAAGAAAACCATTTTGATGGGACTTTGCCTTCATTTTTACTTTTTCTTTTTTTTATTTATGTATTTACTTTTTTTTATTAAATCGTAACTGTATACATTGATATGATCATGGGGTATCATACACTCACTTCATAAACCATTTGACACATTTTCATCACAGTGGTTAACATAGCCTTTCCGGTGTTATCTCAGTTACTGTGCCAAAACATTTACACTCTACCCTTATCAAGTTTCGCAAATACCCCCGTAATATGCACCTGCACCACAGGTGTGATCCCACCGATCCCCCTCCCTCCACCCACCCCCCTCCCTTTCCCACTTCCCCCTATTGTTAAGTTGTAGCTGGGTTATAGCTTTCATGTAAGAGTCCCAAATTAGTTTCATAATAGGGCTGTGTACATTGGGTACTTTTTCTTCCATTCTTGAGATACTTTACTAAGAAGAATATGTTCCAGCTCCATCCATGTAAACATGAAAGAGGTAAAGTCTCCATCTTTCTTTAAGGCTGCATAGTATTCCATGGTATACATATACCACAATTTATTAATCCATTCGTGGATCGATGGGCACTTGGGCTTTTTCCATGACTTAGCTAGTTTGGAAATTTTAACCCTAGCCTGAATGTCAATTAGGCAAAATCACATATAAGGGAATTGTTTACCTAAAATCTATATTAATCAAGCCTCTTAATTTGACATAAGACTTGCACATTGACAAATTAGATTTTTATAGTTCCCTGGAAACTGCCCCACAGTTAATTCTTGCCTAACATCAGACTTTTCATATGCACAATAAAATATCCAGAGAATACCCTCCACCTTCACTGTAGGGCTCTTTCTTTCTTTCTTTTTTTTTTCTTTTCACCATTTTTGGCTGGAGCTGGGTTTGAACCCATCACTTCCACATATGGTGCTGGTGTCCTACTCCTTTGAGCCACAGTTGCTGCCCACTGTAGGGCTCTTTCAATCTGGGCCAATATTCCTTTGCCCTAGGCATTCCAAGTCCAGAGACAAGACATCTCTGGAAAACCCCTACCTTTCAGAGCAATTGATAATATCCCAAGGCACCAATCCCAAACCCGCTTGTCCTGACTCATTTGTTCTTCCACACAGAGGCCACAATATAGCTCCTCCTTTATGTAGTCCCCTATACCATCTTCTACTGACCTGTCCTTGTACTTTGGCTCCTAGAAACTGTGCCTAATTACCTTTCTTTCATTTTTTTTTTTTATGAGTCAGTTTCCCACTATTTTGCCCAGGCTAGAGTGTAATGGCCTCAGCCTGGCACTCAGTGCCATGCAACTCTTGGATTGAAGGGATCCTCCTGCCCTGCCTGTGAAGTAGCTGGAACTACAGGCAAGTAACACAAGGCTTGGCTACTTTTTCTATTTTCATATAAACCCGGTGGGATATCTGGGGTGAAGGTGTCTCACTGTTGCTCAGCCTTGAGCCCTGAGCTCAATGGATCAGCCCACCTTGGCCTGCCAGAACCTACAAATACTATAGTCACGTGAGGCAAAAGTCATCGAGCTCTACTTAAGAAAGGATCTTATCAGGGGCATTAAAGAATGTTCAATCCTGAGGTCCCTGTTACACATAGACATTATGTCAGAACTGTTTTGCATATCTGTGGTGGAAGATATAACCACAATTATGCACTAATTTCTCTTTTGCTTATCAGGTTTCATTATTGTTTGTATATTGAATGTGTGGCCCACAATAACCCTTCTACTTCCTATGTGGCAAGAGAACCCAAAATGTTGGACACTCTGGGAACAGCGGTCAGGAATATTGGAACTTTCCACATAGGCTGATATTTCCCATGATCACCATAAATAACTGGAGCTATGGAATTCACTACTTGACACAGTATGTAACCTGATGTGGAGAGAGGACCTTCAACGAGACACCTACCTTGCCAAACATGCCTATTGTAGAGAAAGAAGTAAAAACCACAAAAGTAGAAACTAAGAACTGTGTGACCTACCTGTCAGGTCTGTCTCATGTTCGAGTTCTGGTTCTTTATCCACAACATCCCAGGGCAGCAGTAGTTGTAAATTACACTCCTCCATTTGCTTACATATCCATGACTTGGAAAGAAAGGGTTGTTGAATCCCTTGGCCACAGATACAAAGAACCTTCAAGAAGAAGGAATTGAGAGTGGAGAAAAAAATTCCATTATTTGGTAACAGTTTGAGACCCTACAACAAGAAGCACAAAAACAACAATAAATTTTGACAACCCCTACACATGCTTAGCACGAATAAGGCTCTTGCCCATAGCGAAATGAGATCAGTTGTTCTTTCCTTAGTAAGAAGTTTGTGTTGTCTATGGATTCTGGTTATCGAACCTTTGTCGGAAATGTAAACTGCAAATATCCTCTCCCATTCTGAGGGCAGTCTACTTGCTTTACTCACTGTGTTCTTGGCAGTGTAGAAGATGTTAGTTTGATCAGATCCCAACAATGTATTTTTGGTATTCCTTGAATTGCCCTGGGGGTCCTCCTCATAAATTTTCTCCAAGGCCAATATCTTCAAGTGTTTTCCTGCACTCTCTCCAATCACTTTTATGGTTTCATGTCTTGGGTTTAAGTGTTTTTCCAGTGAGAATCAATTTTTGTTAGAAGTGAAAAATGTGGGTCCAATTTCAACCTTCTACAAGTCGCCATCCAATTCACCCAGTCCCATTGGTTAAATTGGACGTATTTTCTCCCAATTTAAGTTTTTGTTAGGCTTATCAAAGATCAAATAATGGTAAGTGTCTGGATTCATTCATTGGTTCTCAATTCTGTTCCATAAATATAACTCTCTATTTTTGTGCCAATACCATGCCATTTTGATCACTATGGATTTATAGTATAGTCTGAAGTCTGGTAGCGTGAATCCACCTGATTTGTTTTTATTTCTGAGCAATGTCTTGGCAATTTGAGTTTTTTTCTGTTTCCATATAAAATGAAATACTAGTTTTTCCTGATCATAAAAGTGTGACAGAGATCTTTTAATGGGGATTGCATTAAATCTTTAGATTGTTTTGGGTAGTATAGACATTTTAACAATGGTGATTCTTCCCAGCCATTGGAAAGAGCATGGTATGGTCCATTGGTTGATATCTTTGGCTATTTATCTTCTCACAGTTTCATAGTTCTCCTTATAGGGATCATTCACGTCCTTTGTTACGTACACTCCCAGACATTTCATTTTCGGCTCTTCTGCAAAGGGAATAGAGTCCATGACCGTTTTTTCCAGCTTGACTATTGTTGGTATATATGAATGCTACTGGTTTGTGAGTATTGATTTTGAAACCTGAGACACTGCTGTATTCCTTGATCACTTCTAAGTGTTTTTTGGTTGAGTCCCTGGGGTTTTCCAGGTATATGATCATATCATCTGTGAAGAAGAAAGTTTGATCTCCTCTGACCCTATTTGGATACCCTTGATTGTCTTCTCTTGCCTGATTGCAATGGCTAAGATTTCTATTACAATTCTAAAAAGCAGTGGAATAGTGGGCAACCTTGCCTAGTTCCTGGTATGAGTGGAAGTGTTTTTAAATTTTACTCTATTCTATATAATATTGGCTGTAGATTTGATGTAGATGGCCTCTATCAGTTTAAAAACTGTTCCTTCTAGACCTGTGTTATTAAGCGTTCTTATAATTAAAGGATGCTGGATATCATCAGAAACGTTTTCTGCATCTATTGAGAGAATCATATGTTCTTTGTTTTATTAATTATTTTATGTGAGGTATTATATTCATAGATTTACATATATTGAACTAGCCTTGAGAATCTGGGAGAAAACCCACTTGGTTGTGGTGTATAAAGTGTTTGATGTGTTGCTGGATACTATTTTGGTGATCTTATTGAATATTTTTTCTTCGATATTCATTAGAGGTATTAGTTTATAATTTTCTTTTCTAGTTGTGTCTTTTCCTGGTTTGGGGATCAGGGTGATGTTTGATTCATAGAATTTGTGGTAATTATTCCTTCTTTTTTTATGTTTTGGAAAAGGTTAAGTAATATGGATACAAGTTCCTCTTTTAAGGTTTGGTAGAATTCCAATGTGAAGCCATCTGGTCCCGGGCTTTTCTTTTTGGGAAAATTTTGTATAGTTGATGCTAATTCAGAAGTTGATATAGGCCTGTTGTACATTTCCATTTCTTCCTGGCTAAGTCTATGAAGGTGGCGTGATTCCAAGTAATGGTCAATTTTTTTCAGATTTTCATATTTCTGAAAATAGAATTTTTTTGTAATATTCATTAAGTATTATTTCAATTTCTGCAATGTCTGTTGTGTTCTCTTCGCTGTCATTATTGATTGATGAAGTTAGAGATTTCACTCTTTTATCTCTGGTCAGGTTAGCCAAAGGTTTATCTATTTTTTTGACCTTTTCCAAAAACCAACTTTTTGATTCACTGATCTGTTGTATAATTCTTTGAGTTTCAATTTCATTTAATTCTGCTCTAATTTGGGTATTTATTTTCTTCTTTTGGGTTTGTGGGTAGAATGTTCTACCTTTATAAGTTGCTTGAGTGGTACCATTAAGTTGTTGATTTCTTCTATTTTTGTTATCTTGAGAAACCCTTGCAATGCTACGAATTTCCCTTTTAGGACTGCCTTTGCAGTATCCCAGAGGTTCTTCTCGTTCTTATATTCATTATCATTCTGTTCCAAAAATTTGGTAAATTCATTCTTAGTCTCATCTAAATCCCAGCTATCATTTAAGAAAAGGTTATATAGTTTCCCATGTCTTTGTGGAGCTTGCAGATTCCTGTTGTTGCTGAGTTCAACCTTTAGTCCATGAAAGTTTCAGAAGATACAAAGAATTATTATTATTATTTTTAATTAGTTGAGATTAGCCTTGTAACCTAAGACGAGACCAATTTTGGAAGATACTCCATGGGCTGTTGAGAATAATGTTGAGTTTTTTTAGGATGAAATGTTCTGTATATATCTCTTATGTCCAAATGTTGAATGGTTATTATTATTATTATTATTATTTATTTTTATTTATTTTTTTTTTTGCAGTTTTTGGCCAGGATTTGGTTTGAACCCCACACCTATGGCACATGAGGCTGGCGCCCTACTCCTTTGAGCCACAGGTGCTACCCTGAATGGTTAATTTTAAGTCTAAATGTTTTTGCTTAGCTTTTTATTGGAGGATCTATCCAATACAGCCAAAGGGATGTTAAAATCTCTGGAAATTCTGTTGGTGCCCGTGACTCAGTGTGTAGGGCAGTGGCCCCATATACCAAGGGTCATGGGTTCAAATTCGGTCCTGGCCAAACTGCAACAAAAAATAACTGGGCATTGTGGTGGGCACCTGTAGTCTCAGCTACTCAGGAGGCTGAGGCAAGAGAATAGTCAAGAGTTGGAGGTTGCTGTGAGCTGTGTGACACCACAGCACTCTAGTTAGGGCAAAAAAGTGAGACTGTCTATACAAAACAAAACAAAACAAACAAACAAAAAAACCCAAGCAAACAAACAAACAAAATCTCTGGCATTCTAGTGATGAAGGTAATCAAATTGCTCGTGTCAGTTAGAGTCTTGCTTATAAATTGAGGAGCATTCTGTTTGGGTGCATAAATATTAATAATTGAAATCTCATCATGTTGAGTATTATCCACACCAAACATGAAGTGATCATGCTTATCTTTCCTTACTTTTGTTGGGTTAAAGCCCATTGAAACTGTGGATAAAATTGAAACACTTGATTTCCTTTTTCCTGAATTATAGACAACCATCCCTTTATCCTGATTCTATATTTATTTTTTAAGGTAAGATGAGATTTTTGTATGCAGCAGAATATCTGGCTTGAGTTTTTGTTTACAGTCAGCTAACCTGTGCTGCTTCATAGGGAAATTCAAGTTATTCACATAAATTGAGAGTACTGATAAGCCTGGTATTATTCTGAATGTCAAAATCTTCAAAAGTCCAGTGGACATTTTTCATCCTATCCCCAAAATGGAAGTTCGGTTTTGATCAAAAATTTCTTCTTAGTAAAGTATCTCAAGAATGGAAGAAAAAGTACCCAATGTATTCAGCCCTACTATGAAACTAATTTAGGGTTTTCACATGAAAGCTATA